>NW_014559664.1:0-25505 GCF_001313825.1 Dinoponera quadriceps
TAATAAACAACGGGTTAAAGAGATTCTCTTTGGGGCCGTTGAGTCATCGTGACGTGCGCGACGGTCTTGTACAAAAGAGAGAGCTTAAGTCTGCGAGTTACGTGTGTTCCCTTGTAAATAGTAAATATAGTTGAAGTTGTTTTTTTGTTAACGTTGTTTCGTTTTATTTCCCCGCGCGAGCGTAACAATATGTTTTCTCATTTCTACTTATTGCACTAGTTCAACGGTGCAGCGGAAACGAACAGAACTATTGATTAATCATCTAACCTAACGATGTAAAGATGTACCTTTAGTATCTATTAAGGTTAGGATTAGGTTACCCGCATTTGCGTAAAATTATAAAATAAAAAAGAAAATCCTCATAAAGGATTAGTGTGAAATTAATATATGAAAATTACGTCATTTCCGGAGATCATTAGCAACCTCCAACTGTTTCAGAAATGCTTAAAACAATGGTACGACATTCACTGTTAAATCGTAATAATTATTTCATCTTGAACGAATGGATACGATGTTGCGAAGAAAGCGAGAAAATGGAGAGAAAGGCGAGATATAAGAAGTAACATTTAAATGAAAACATATATATATATATATATATAAGAAGTGATATTTAAATAAAACGAGATATGTGTGTCGGTCGAGCCTCGCCCGCCGTCACCGCCGGCGCCACCACCCAGAGCGGCCGTGCGCATGAGGAAGCAAGTTCTGCAACCGCGCTCGGTTTTCTGACCGGCCTCTGCGCCACCCGGCTCTTCCGGCGCGTCGCGCGCACCGTCGGATACACGAGAGTGTCACGCGACCCCGCCGGCCAATCACGAGTTCTGTGGCGCGATCGCTTTTTGTTTTCGAAGCGTCCCGGCGGTCGTGTCACGACCCCGGCTCGCTCTCTTCCTTCACGGACTCTGGACATCGGGGACGTGCTCGTGAGTGCTCCTTGGTGTCCATCCCAGTGCGTTCCGTTTCCGACGATACGAGCCTGCGCATATCAGTGCCTATGTTCCGCCGCTCGCGATTCCGCAAGAGCTTGGTGCCCGCAAGTGTGAGTGGCGTCCTTGTGTTCCGCGTCGTACTCTCGACGCCCTAGCGACCGTGGCCCGCGCGACGCCCTGCGTCGCCGTTCGTTCTAGCGACCGATTCCTCGCGACGCCGCTTGCCGCCGATCGTTCTGGCAACCGTTCCCTCGCGACGCCGCTCGTCGCCGATCGCCAACGTGGCCGTCGCCTTCGCGACGTCTCAAGGGAATCGCGTGCTGAGCCGAGCTCCTACTGTAAATAGCGTTCTGTTTTCTGCGTCTCGAGCCGAGCTCATACTGTAAATTGCGTTCCGTTTCCAGCGCTCCACGCTGCGGCCATTTAGGTTCCCGCGCGGCCATCTCTTGGTGCTTCGCGCCCATTTCGTTTTGCGTCGCGGCCAGTTTGTTCTACGCCGCGTTCCTTAGTTTTATTTGCACATCATTTTCATTTGTTACTTTTGCGAGTTTGCACTTAGCCAAATACAGCGGCGAGTGGGCAGTCATAAAGACTCCGCTTCATGAGCGCATGCCCACAGGACCTGAACTACCTGAACTGGAGTTCTTACTCTCCCCTTCCTTTCCACACGCGCGGTGGCCATAGGCCCTACCGTAGCACTACATATGTAAAGTAACATTTAAATGAGAAAAGCTATAGAAATGTTAGTGGAATTTTGTTTCTTTTTTTAATATCGATATGACCTCTGCACCGAGTCAAAGTAAACGAATCGGAATCCGCAGATATCGTCATTCACAGTGACTACCAAAACCACAGCGTGTCGTACATAACCAGTGTATATATAACATTTTTTTTCAAAATACATAAATACAAAATATCAAGTAATACATATATTTTGTTTTCTAAAAATATCAATTAAAATTAACCCAGATAAACAGAAGTGTTGAATATAATATGCAAACATTTAATATATACTTTGTGATGCTATTGCAACACATGTATAAAATATACCTGTTTTAAGAAATAATTATAACACAATTTTAATCAAAGTATTTACTTTTTAGTATATATATTATAATCCAATATCAATTAGCAATATTCATTGTAATATTGCCGCAATATTATCACAATTTCCTTGGCATCAGATGACTTTTTTTATATACTAATAAAATTTTTGTTGTTTAAAGATGCTTTTTAACGTTATGCTAATTAGGATGCTAATAATATACCAAGATATGTCTGCCTGAGTAAATGATAGATATTTGCTAAATATAAGTAACAAATTTTTTCTGTCCAGTTGTATGATGAAGAATTAACGGGAGAGAACAAGGAATTTCTTCAACAAGTAGTTCAAGACAAATATAGTCTCCCTCATGTCGAACTCGGAATGAATTTTTCTCCTTTGAAATTAGATCCGATTGAGCCAGTCATAAAGTGGAGGCCTGGCACGGGAGACGGACTGGCTTGATAGCTATGAAAATTGGAGTTTATTTATTAAGGATGAAGAATGGTACCAGGGTTTCATCAACATTACTTCAGGTACCTAGAATTATAACTAGAATTTTAAGAATTATTAAACTTAGAAATTCGACTCTTAATACATAGAAGCATCATCTTCATCTTAAACTTATCTTGCCATATTCCACACTTTTATACAGGAAGTCGATAATGAAGTGGTGAAATATATGCCACCAGAAGAATTCTACCCCGTGATAGGTAAAAAACCTACTCGGGTGTCTTATTGTAAGCGCCGAAAATATAGATCCACAATTGGTAATTAAGAGATTACATTTGGCATGTGTTCCTTCACTGACTTACTAACAGGTTTGTTACCAATTGTCCCTTCGTACAGATCACAAAAGAATACAGCGGTATATTCAAGGATTCAGGAGTTATACCGAAGAGAATACTGAGAAGGTTTATAATTTCACCAACAGCGGGATTACAACCAGGACTCCTTTATTTGCTTCGCACTTCAAGTGTAATGCAAAAATGAACACAATAATATCAAATATATATGTGATGAATGAATATGTGAATACCAATAGTTAGTAGTAAACATCAATAAACAAAGAAGACATTGATTCACGTCGCGCGTTTCTTTGCACTCAATCGGTATTTATTTTCTTATTTCTGGATTTGATTCTTTAAATATTAAAACCTGTTTTTTTTTAAGTAAAATCTGTTCAGCAATTGTATCTTCTTCTTTTGTCATACCTGTGTCCAGGCATAGGCAACCTCTCTCATATGCCTGTGGTGAGCACATTGATTATATGCAAGCACATGGAACCTACAGTTTAACGCCGGTTCCGGACAGCAGCGTTTTTAGAGATGTTATATTAGGCAAATATACACTTGGTGGTTTGCGAGAGGAGATGCGAGCGTAAATATTTTGGCTTCTGCCGGGATCGAGTCCGGGACCTCTGGCATAGTAAACTAGAATAAAATGTTATACGGGGAGGATCAAACAGTGACAAATTTGTGTTCGTTGCCGAATATGATCTGAAATTTCGAGTAGCTGCTGATAGAGGATATATCATTTACGATATATATTTGCGAAAATGGACAGTAGAAGCTATGAAGCAAGTGGATTTTGTTTCATTTATAACAAGAAATTAGTGGCTTTTGAATTTTAAGAAGGCACACCGTAATACATCACGTTAAATAACAGCGTTTAAAATACTTCTTACGCATTTGATCTAATTATACGTCAAATTGTATAGAAATTAGTATAGGAAAAAGATAACCATATTTCAATTGTAATTGGCGAGGGATCAACTTATAATGCGAATAAAAATGGTTTAAGTTTAGAAATATATTCTGGAGGAATCTTAACTAATATAGGAGTAAAGACTGTCGAGGCTATTATCCAACCTTTACTAATATCTTATCTTCTATGACAGCTATACTGGCATACTATTATGCCAATTCTATCTGCAGATGGATATCTACTTTTTTCTCCGTATATAATATTAAAAGAATCTAGAGAAATATTTGTGCGATAAATGGAACAAACCCTTTTCAGACTGGTTAATATTTATATTTCGGCTTCAAGATCAAAGAAACTTACAAATTAACATTTCAAAAATTGATCCAAAGAAGTTTACTTACGAAATACTGAGGGCAAAAATCTGTTACTGTTTGCTTCATGGATATTGTCCGAAACAATTGGAAGCATTTATACCAAAAGATAAGCAAATGAAGATTTTAGCAATACCAAAAAAAGCAACCGTTTTAATATGAGGGCAAATGAAGTATAAGTATTCATGTTTGAAGACAGGCGGCGTTGCTGATGCAGTTTGACAATATCATCGTGTACTACGATTTTTCAAACGACGCTATACAAAATTTCAGGGTGTTTCATGCGATAGTTTTGATTCGACAGCAATTCGTAAATACCGTGTTTGATATTTTTCGATACAATAAAAAAAAAGCAATATTGATCCATTATCCGCTTCTTACTTTTGGATGGAAAAACATGCGAAGAAATAAAACCAATTTTGATAACTTTAATGGGATCTCTTTACCATCTATGACAACCGTGAGATATTGGCTCAACAAATTCAAACGTGGTCTTTCATCTGTTTTTGATGAGGAGCGCCCAGGTCGCCCGGCAGACGTGGTTACTGAGGAAATCGTTAAAAAGATCTACGACGTAATTCTCGGTGATCGCTGAACGAAAGTGCGTGAGGCAGAGGCCGTAGGCGTGTCCCACGGAACGGCATTCAATATTTTGCATGATAACTTGGGAACGAAAGAGCTGTCGACACGATGGGTGCCGCGATTGCTTAAGGTGGACAACAAGCGGATGCAGTTATCAGTTTTGAAATAGTGTTTGGAGCTGTTTACGAGCAATCCACAGGAGGTTTTGCATCAAGTCGTAACAGTTGATGAAACATGGATCCATCACTATATACCGGAGACCAAGGAACAGTCAAAATAGTGGACCTCACTCGGCGAACGTGTTTCGAAGAAGGCCAAGAAGTTCCCATCGGTCGGAAAGGTGATGGACATTATTTTTTAGGACATGCAAAGCGTGATCCCTATCGACTATTTGAAGAAGGGAAAATTATCACGGGGCAGCGCTATGCTTTATTGGACGTATTCGATATTGAATTTTAGAAAAAACGGCCCCATTTGGCAAAAAAAGTGTTGTTCCACCACGACAATGCACTGGCTCACTCTTCCGCAGTCGCCACAGACAAATTGATCGAATTGCGCTAAGAATTGGTGCCACATATACTGTATTCCTTGGATTTGGCCCCTGCGAATTCTTTCTGTTTTCAAACTGGAAAAAATGGCTCGGTGGAAAGAGATCCACGTGGAATGAAGCCATCGCCGAAGCAGATGCCTGTTTTGCAGATTTCAACAAATAATATTTTTCAGAGGGGTTAAAATTGGCAGGGACGTTGAGAAAAATGTGTCCTAAAAGGGGATTATATTGTAAAATAAATAAATTTTTTGTGAGAAACGTGTCTTCATTACTAACATGGGTATTTACTGATTTGCCTTGGCACAGCATTTAGATGTATTTGGTTTTAAAATTTGGAAGCATTTTGTTCAGAAATTTTCTGAGCTACCCTCGTTCTACTTAATAATGATATAAATTTAAATTTACATAATAATATAATAAAACTACAGTTTTAGGAACATAGTAAAACTTCTCCTCCAAGATTTTGAAATATTAGGTTGGGGAAAAAGAAATCCATTATTTTTACGTGAAATTCAAGACTTTATTTGACATGTTTCGGATTGTACGATTTGGGTCAAATATGAACCGTTTTGTTTTATAATTTGTTGCCATTTTAAAGGTAGCTTAATAATGCCTCTCTCATAGAAGTCTAGGTCCCTATTGGCGAAAAACTCTAGTAATCGATTTTTACAATCTTCTCTTGATGCCAATTTCTTATCACTAAAGAAGTTTTGCAATGCAAGAAAAACATGGTAATCTCTTGGTGCCGGACTATATGGTGGATGCATCAAAACTTCCCAACCAAGCTCCCGGAATTTCTGACGAGTCACTATAGAAATATGTGGCCTGGCGTTGTCCTGATGGAACACAACACCTCTCCTGTTGGACAATTCTGACCGTTTCTGGTCAATCGTTAGCTTCAAACGGTCCAGTTGTTGACAGTAAAGATTCGAATTTAGTGTTTGGCCATATGGAAGCGACTCATAATAAATGATTCTTTTCCAGTCCCACCAAATGCGCAGCAGAACCTTCCTGGCCGTTAGTCCTGGTTTGGCCACCGTTTGAGCTGCTTCACCGCGCTTTGACCACGATCGTTTTCGCACAATGTTGTCGTATGTGACCCATTTCTCATCTCCAGTCACCATCCGTTTAAGAAATGGGTCGATTTCATTCCGTTTGGCCAAGGCTTTGCAGATGGAAATTCGATCCATCATGTTTCTTTGTGTTAATTGGTGTGGCACCCAAACATCGAGCTTCTTCTTGAATCCAGCTTTGTGCAAATGGTTTAAAACTGTTTTATGGTCGATCTTTAGCTCCCGGGCAAAGCTACGACTGCTAACATGCCGGTCGATTATTTCTGTGATTTTATCGACATTTTCGACGACGGGCCTACATGTGCGAGGTGTATCTTTAACATCAAAAATACTTGAACGGAATCGACGAAACCAAAATTGAACGTAATTGGCTGTTACAGTATCGGCACCATAAATACCATTCACAATTACAGCCGCCTGGCTTGCATTTTAGCCTTTATCAAAGAAAAACTGTAAAATGTACCGAATTTTNAATTTTTATAGTGCGAAATGTCACCTTTCCAACATAAGCATAAATCTGAAATTGTTTGATCGATACTTTACGAGATATCGATCACTACAACCATCTACTGAAAAAATAATGGATTTCTTTTTCCCCAACCTAATATATTGCACTAATTTAGCATTCCATTATTGCCTTGCAACGACATTATATATTTTTTATAGGAAATTGTTGGAAACGACAGCAATGACAGTAATGGGATTAATGGCATAAATAATTTATTGGAAGACGATACTGATTAAAATTACATAATATTTAACTGTTTTTATGATTTTAACATGTTTTAAATATTAATATAATTATTTATGTATATTTTAATAAGATATGTAATAAATAGCATTTAATTTGTGTTACTTCGAAGTTTATCTTAATATTTATTTTCGCCCCATATAGATTTTTAATTTGTAGTAATATTATTTAATGTAATGTAATTTTAAGTAATCTTTTTCCTTAGTAATAGATTAACTGGACTGTTCTTTAGCTTTCACTGGGCATTTCGTATGCGTACTAGATAGTAATATTTTATTAGATTTTTATATTGTGTTGATATTGTATGAAGCTGGCGCGATCTTATTGGTACATACTATAGCAAGAAATCATTAACACAACGTTATTACAATTACATAACATGTAACGTTTTCAGATATGTGGTTCTCAATGTTGTTCACAACGTCATCGTTTAAAATATTTGACGGAAATATTAAAAATAATCTTTCCGTACTATTATTTTAATATGGGATAATATTATTAATATATTTATTTTTCTTCTCAGTGCTTTCCTTTCCTATCTGGTGAGAGTACCGTTAATCGGGAAAGTCGCAGAAACCTTGATAAGTAAAATCATTTTTGTTTAATATAAAGCATGTGCCGGCTGTCGGCGTTTATCATCCCGGTCGGTATGAAAACTTCTGAGATATAAATGTTGAGGCTTTCGTTTTGGTAAAGTACTGATATTAGCAGCACCACTTCTCGTGTTCCGTTTGCACGCATGTATTCTACAAAAGACACGCTGACACTTTAGATCCGATGATACAAACATCGGCTTATTTCCGCTCTCTAGGGTCGCGTACGTAGGAATCCACAATCAGCATGTAGGGTCGAACACAGAGTGTAGGCATCTGATGGATGTCACACAATAATTATTGAAAATAATTATTGAAAATTATTATTGAAAAATGTGAGCTTAAGGCTTAAGAAGCATATACGGATCGAACATACTGTGTTTCAGAGCTTTAACGCGCATAAATCTCTTTTTTACTGGGTTCTGGGGTTTTCAGGTTATAGCATTTTGAGTGTATGGGGTTAAGGAGTTATGGGTTTAAGGAATTAAGGGATGAAGGGATTAAGATGTTAAGGAGTTATGGAGTTATTGGGATTAAGTGATCAATGGATAGAGGTTTATTGGGATTTCGGGACTTTTTTTTGAGGTTATGAAAAATCCTGACGTGATGGGGTTAAATGGACCCCGAATTTGGATTCAGCGACCCCAAAAACATATGATAAACATAGTCAGATCCCAGGGGTAATTTTGTGAATTTTTTTTGTGGAGCTGTGTAATCCACAAGACATATTAACTCAAGAAGTAACGGCAGAAATCGATCATGACGTGCCATTCAAACGTGATGGCAGGAAAGGGGCAGAAATGGATTATGACGTGCCGTTCGAACGTAGCGGCAGAAACTTGGCATAAATCGATAATGACGTGCTGCTCGAATTTAACGGTAGAAACACGACAGAAATGCAGCACCTAATGTGATTTTTTTAACGGCGCTCCATTTACGATCCAACATATTTAATTATTAATTATTTTTAATGGAGGTATTACAAAGGTCAACAAAAAATATGTTGAATATGTTTACCACCAAACACAAGATAACAGTAATAAAAATGTTATAATTTTCCACAATGCAATTTTTGACAATGTAAACTGTTACATCGTTGAGTGGAAAATTAATACTAACAGTTATATAACTTGGCGTTTGCTGGGTTATTTTGTGCAATTTATTATATACATATAAATGTCATACAAATTATTTTACATGTTGTATTATTATCATAATCTTATTATCTATTTGATCTCATATTACATATATAATATTACAATCGAACCTTACATATCAAATATTATAATTTAATTATACTACATGGGCTGAAAAGTCCCGGGATTTTTCAGTAGGTGGCGCCATTAGAAAATGAACATGATTTATTTCGAGAGGTTCATCTGTCACTAGTTTATGTGCGAAGTTTCATGACATTTCGTTTATTCGTTTACAAGCTACAGTCGTTTAAGTGTCGCTACCTTCGCCTTCGTAAAAAAAAAGGAAAAACAGGAAAAATGGAGAAACAGGTTGAAGAAATGTTATCCCACATCTACTCCTTCGAGAACAACAGTTTATCGATGGTTTAATGAATTTAAAATGGGTCGTACAAGCACCTAAGACGCACCTCGCTCTGGAAGACCAAAAGAGACTACGAATGCGGAAATCGTAAAGCAAGTGCATCGAATCGTTTTGAGTGATCGTAAAGTAAAGTTGCGCGAGTTAGCTGAGGCCGTTGGTATCTCAAAAGAACGGGTGGGATACATTTTGCACGATGTTTTGGATATAAAAAAGCTATCTGCGCGATGGGTGCCGCGCAGATAGCTTTTTCATATGAGCGATTTGCTGACCGTCGACCAAAAACAGCAGCACGTTGATGATTCAACGGCCGTTGAATTTGGCGTTGTTGCAGCGTAATCGAGCAGACTTTTTTCGACGTTTTGTGACGATGGATGAAACGTAGATCCATTACCATACGCCTGAGTCCAACAGGCAGTCTGCAGAGTTGCTGAAAAGCCACGAAAGCCGACCAAAGCGTTCAAAAGACCAACGCCCGGCCGGGAAGGTTTTAGCCTCCGTTTTTTGGGATGCGCATGGCATAATCTTCATCGATTACCTGCAGAAGGGAAGAACAGTTACGGGAGAATATTATGCAGCGTTATTGGACAAACCGAACGACGGAATAAAGAAAAAACGGCCCTATATGGCGAAGAAAACATTCTGTACCATCACGATAACGCACCATCACACACGTCCTTGAAAGCGATGGCCAAATTGGACCAATTACGATTCGAATTGGTTGCTCACCCTCCATATTCTCCAGATTTGGTCCCAGCGACTATTATCTGTTGCCAAACCTCAAACGGTGGCTCCAGGGAAAGAGATTCACATCGAATGAGGAAGTCATCGCGGAAACCGAGGCGTATTTCGAAGGTTTGTACATTTCGTACTACAGAAAGGGCATCGAAATGTTGGAAAATCGCTATACCAAATGTATCGCACTCGAAGGCAACTATGTAGAGGAATTAATATAACTTTGCCCAAAAAGCGCTTGTTTTCATTAAAAATCCCGGGACTTTTCAGCCCATGTAGTGTAATATGTAATCTAACATAATCTTATTGTATAATGTAGCTAAATGCTACCTATGTACGTGCTTGCGACAACATATGTACATATAAAGTTATTAAAGTTCATTTTAACATGTCTCGCTCCCAGCCTCATTCTCGCTCTTTCTTTTTTTCATATTTAAAAAAAATATTCTCTTGAAATAATAATGTTTTCTTCACATAAAAATTCGCGTGATTCTCCAGTATATATCAACATGAGGGAATATAGAAGTAGGAAGATGTGTTAAAAAAAAGAGGAAGATGAAAAAAACTATTAAAGTAAAAATAAAAACAAAAATCTTTTCACAGCACTGTAAGAAAAGAGAGAAATTAATTCTCCCGTGTATTAATTACATAAAAAAGTAAAAAAAGGTGTATAGTCGCGCTTGACGCTGTTTTATCTTATGCATGCATTAAATCAAAAGTGCATGAATAGAAAATATTTTTAACTGATAACGAATAAAAAGAAGCTCTGCCTGATAAAAGGAGAAATAAACGCAAGCAAAATAATAATTGTACATACACGTAATTAGATAGATTTTATTCTAGATTTATTCTCTCCTTTATATAATATTTTATGAATATGTTACGTCCTGGAAGAAGACGAACGCAACAAAATTGTTTACTCGCGCACTGGCGAGTCCTAAACGTACTTGTAGGTTTGCAGATCAAGTCAAGGTCCGGAGAGGCCCATTTACTCCGAACACAGAACGTACGTTAGGTGGTCCTTTATTTAGGTCAAAGAACTTAATCTCTTTACCTGGGATAGGATCATATGAGTGTATTGAGAGTGGAATTTATATTTAGGTAATTGAAAGGAGATGAATAAATAGTTTTAACGACTTGATTAAATTTAGGGTATTTTGAATAAAACAGTTTATTACTAACATAATTTGGTTCTCGGATGGATTAATAATAGTGGTAAATTGATAAGAAAAATCATTGTAAAAGATACAACATTTAAAAAATAAAAGGGTTAGCTATAGTTAAACAATGAAATATGTGGGTTAACATTAAACAAATTTTATAAATCAGCATTACTGGAATAACGCAAATACAAGATGAAGATTAAAGTGAGATTAAGCAAAAAGGTAATTCGTATAACTTAATTTAATACAATCGGATATAACGCAACAAGAATGTTTAACATATCGGTATAGCGAGGAAAACATCGTTATATAATACAAAGAAAACAATAATCACGCAGTGCAGGTGTGTGTTTCGAGGGATGAAGTGGGATTGGAAATTGGATTGAAATGATTAAAAGTCATGTTTAAATATGAAATGGAGACTTACGATTTAGATGAATCAATAGACTGATGAGGACGAATGAAGACGAAGACGAAGGCTGGACTAGACTATGGTTTTGGACTGCTGAAGACTGAACTAAGACTGACTAACTAAGAACTGCATCTGTGACTGCGACTGTAACTCTAATTGTAACTCTAACTTGAACTGGACTGGACTGAACTGCACTGGACTTGAACTGGACTGGACTGCGCTTGAACTAAACTGAACTGAACAAGACTGGACTGTAATTGTAACTGTGACTGTGACTGTCACTGACTGCAAAAGAACTACTTTTGTAACTGCGACTGTGACTGTCACTGACTGCAAAAGAACTACTTTTGTAACTGCGACTGTGACTGTCACTGACTGCAAAAGAACTACTATTGTAACTACCCTCGCGGTAAAAAGGATAAGGTTTATATAGGAAGGATTTCAGGGGGTGGTGGATGACGTCCACCAATGAGAGGAGGTTGCATGGAAGACGGTTACTCTGGAAAATTCCTAGTATTAATATAAACAATTTTAAGAACCTAATTGCATAGGAGGACCCTCGTTCTACCGACTGTATACAAGGGTGGATAGATCGCAACCCCATCGGGAGCCTTATGACATATGTGGGCGGCGTGTACTCGTATCTTTTCATAAACCGCTTGATCAAATCTGTTTGTTTTATAATCATAAGAGAAGGAATTCGTTGCTATCTAGGTACCCAGTATGGACACATACGTGCCTAACGTAGAGGCGGCAAGATATCTTAGTTATATAAAAAAAACAAATCTATTGTCCCCGGGGTACCCAGGATGTAAATAAACTACATACCTTACATGAAGGCGGAATGAATGATAAACGCATTGGGAACCATACGGCACGTTTAGTGGCTGCCAATGTAATCTTATCTTTGTTACAGTAGCGCTTGCTCGAAGTCCGTCTGTTTCCCAATCATATAATTAAAAAAAAGAAATTCGTAGTTACCGAGACACCTAGGACATAACAAATATATAAATATATATGTACGTGTATGTAATATCCTTATTTATAGACATTTATTTTTTTAGTTCTATGGCTCCACCACATCTTGCAAGTGGCATTTAGCCGGTATGAAAAATATACTGCAAAAATTGGTACGGCATAATAATTAATGTACACTTATGTTTATCATTGCTGTTCTGTCCGGGTTTAATTAATCAAAAATCTTTTTTCTCTCCCTATTACATTTTTATATTGTAAGAGAATCCTCCCTCACCATATAAAAATGTAATATGGAGAAAAAAAGGATTTTTGATTAATATAGTGAGATATGGTGAGAGAGAGGAGACATTTCACGACTTCACTTCATTGCTCAAGTAGTTTCATAGGACATTAATTAATATTGTTAAATAATGAAACCAAGTTATAAATTGTAAGAACGCTCACACACCACCTAAAAGTATAACGGGAAAATAGAAATGATTTCAGATCAAATAGATTCGAAGAGCAGTAATGAATATAGAAAAGTTGTAGTACACAAAATGAATTAATTATCTACATAAAATGTGAACATGCTTAATTGTTTTCATTGGGCACTTCTGCATCTTCGGCCAACCATTCATCTAGTTCGTCATTCCAGAACTTGCGAGCTGTATGTTGCTCCCGTGGGTGCGGTCCACGAGCAGCCTTTCTGTGGCGTTGCTTTGCCACCCGCAAAGTCTCCCGCATACGCATTTGGAATTCCGCCAGGCTAGGTGAATTGAAATGGCGATTATTGCTAACAGCATCTGGATAAAATCACGTACAGTTTAATTTGAAGAGTTTTCTTTGAAATTATATGTAAAATATTATAATTGTATAAATATTGTATCTATGCAAAATGATCGAATTTACTGGAATATTTATAATTTCATTGGTCAAGATCTAATAAATTTATTCATTTTTATAATTCTCCTTTCGTTTTAAGATACACGAATGACTTCTTGGTCTCTCTTTCTCTCTCTCTCTCTCTCTCTCTCTCTCTCTCTCTCTCTCCCTCTCTCTCTCTCTCTCACCCCTCTCTCTCCCTCCCACTCTCTCTCTCAGGATATGGTTTTAGGCAATCAACAATGTTTCAATATTATTTTCACTTTGTAATGAAGAAATAGATACACGCATTTCGATGAGGCAAAGCGATTTAACTTCCTGGTGTCTTATTCTGTAACTTTCAACGTATGCGTTACAGGCACAACGCATGCGTTATAAATCTTCGCATGGTCAAAGTGTCACAAAATAGCTGCGTAACGATACGTTAAGGATAAAAAAACTTTCATGACAAGTTACATAATAAGGGAGCTGGTATCATTAAACCATAGACATATGTGGTCTGTCCTTTTTAGCTGAACTGAGTGTCTAATTCAAGAAAGTTATGCACACTGAAGTGAGAATCTCGTACATACACTTTGTGCGTTTTAATGTGTATATAAATTCCTTTAAATAGTGCAACCAGTTCAATTAAAAAGAACAGACTATTTGCATTTGCGCATTTACTACATTTGAGGTAAAGTAGAAAGGTACAAAGAAAAAATAGTTTTAAATCAAAAATAGGTATTTATTTATATAAACAAGAACATTATAATCTTCTTAAAAATGTTTTGTCTTTACTTTATTGAATCGGTATTAATGCAAATATTATTTGAATTCAATTCAAAACAAAAAAATTTTTTTAAAACATGATAATATACTTGTTTATTTAAGAGAATATTTATCATTGATTTGAGACTACTATTGTACTATGTACGTTTAATACAAAGTAGGAATTTGCTAACTATTAGTACATAACTTACTCACGATTAAACAGTATTTGTTTTATGCACATTGCAGCAGGGACGAAAATAGTGGAGCAAATCCTGCACACATGAAAGTTTAAGGAAAAGGAACATTAGAGATGTCAAATTAAATGTAGAATAATGTTAAGAAAATAAGCATAAGGAATTTGACAAAAATTTAAAATTTACTACCCGTATGCAATATAAAAAGAATATATTTAACATTATAACTTGATATCTTATAATACATTGTTTTCATACCGAGGATATATACAGGGTGTCCGATAATTTTCTCGGTATCTATGTTGTACAAGTAGAACAGATTAAACTGAAAAAAGTCATTATTAACCTGCGATGCTCGCGTTTTCGGTCGTTTTCCTGTTAACGTCGCGTTCATCATCCTGCTTCTCGGTGGTTCGTCGCGAACAAACGACGGCGGTAACCCTTTTTCGAAGTCTGGTTTCTTCCTCACGTCGGCTAGAGGGTTCTCGAACGGTCAAGCTCGTCATAGTGGCGGTAGACCCAAAGCAGCTCGTCGGATTGTTCGTTATAATAATTGTGAGACAATTCTTGTTAAGGAAATAAGCAAAAGCTTTATTCTGGGTTCTCGACCACTGATCGGTTGTTACAGTATATTAATATGTGAGCGGATGTCAGCTCGGTGCTTTAAACGGTCTTTTTCGTTAGGCAATAGATGCGTCTGAACGTGTTGTTGATATTTCGACGGTCGCGATATGTTTTGACGGGTTAGCCTACTTTCGGGTTTCACAGTAGACGGATTCACGGGACGGCGGACGCGGTTATGTACACGCGGCGATGTATACACGTCTGACGTGAACGAGTAAATGGTCGGTAGAATTGCAGGGAGCGGGTGCGATTTTGACACGTCGTTGATGTTGTGTCGCGGTGTACCCGCTTAGCGTTTCGTTACTAGAACGTCGATTTAACGATGCATCGGAGAGAGCGAGACGGTAGCCGTACGCAGGCGGCACAAGACGGATGCACTCTCCGATGTGATTGTCCCCGGGGGGAGTGGAGCGCGATCGGCGCTACCGCCAGGAGGCATTCAGCGATGTCTGTGGCTCTCTTGCGTCAGTCTGCTCCCCTCGGCGACGCGAGTTTTCGGCGTGAGTGGTGAATGCGAGGCGGCTGCTAGGCAGCCGGCGGAGGCCAAGTTTGGTAGGGCATGTAAGTTTGTCCCCGAAGAGACAAAACCGAGAAGGTTCGGCAGAGATGGCGCAGTCGCTACCCCGGACTTGTCAGGTTTCCGTAGTCGGTGGCCGTGAGGTGGATAAGGCCGGAAACTCCCGTAGGAGACGGCGAACACACCGCTCTGAGGTAGATGGAAACCCGGTGCCCGTGACTTTCGCGGGAGAGACGGCGAACTCAATACCTCGTGCTTGCCGGTAGGAAGGACATCGAGTGCGGCTGCGAACACACAGCTGAGACGGCGCACACACCGTCACGGTCCCTCAACTTGGAGGATCGGGATCCGGAACAGCCTATGATCTTCTTAATCCGGCTGACTCCGGTGGAATTGGTTTCGATGCTCCGGCAGATCGGGTTTTTATACCGCTTTTAGTCGGTATTTTGCCGAGTAGCGGAGCGTTTGTTTTTGTTTAGACGCGCACGTGATCACACATCATTAACGAGGTGTGACACATGCGCGCTTTGCGACAGTTTATGTGACTCAAAGCGCCGGTAGCGGCCCTACGGTTGGTCGGTCGGGTCGCAGGGAGGATTTCGGTGCGCATTCACTGTTACAAACCAATTACCATTAACAAGAGTTATGTACCATTTTGAAAAATTCACTATATTATATAAGGAATTAATTATACAATATGAGCTTTTATTCAGCAATTAATCCACGGGGAGCGATTAGACGGATTTTGTATAAAGAGGAAATCTATGAGCACCACAATATTAGCCGTATATAATTAACACGATATGAATAAAAAGAAACATTATTACAGGTTATTGCATATAAATCTAATAAAAATATAGAGACCGATGCAACAAATTTATATTTTTTTAACCTAAAAACTTTTTATAAACATAAACAAATGGTTGTAACCATCTTAACCATTTGAAATGTTGCAAAAGGAGAATCAACAGAATTATAGAAGATTCTCTTAGAAAAAAAGTTTTACTAATTATTATCACGTTATTTTTGTTAAAAAATTTGGTTATGAATCCAGTTTCTAATTTGTGGGATGGAACGGCGGCTTAAACATTTGTTTTTTATCATGATCTCTGTTATTTGTTTTTCCGAGGGTAGACGTTTATCCTTCAATTCACGTTCAAAATTTTAGTTACTGTATCAGATTCTTCTTGTATCAGCCTAATCTATTTGTTCTTTATTTTATACAGTATCAGCATATGGTGATACTGTATAAAATAAAATGTACAAAATAAATTGTATATTACGAGAAATCTAACATAGGGTAAGAAATATAATTATTTGAATATTATTCTCATATATGTACTGCTCTTCCTCTTACTTATTGCATCACAGATTGTGCGCCAGAATTATTGCCACTATCCACGTAACATTCTGTTTTCCATGTGTCGCTTATTTAAAATTAGTCATATCTGTGTAAATTTGCAATTTATCTTATTCACCGTGTTCAGTATTGACAACTTCTTTTTAAATTATTTTAAACTATCGTGACATATTTACTATGTCTATTTGTGAAATATACTGAAGACAATATTGTATATGTGTACATTTACAATGACGCCTATAATTTGTCAGTTGTTTTATATCAGGATCTAATAAATGCAACGTAATGCATTTGGTTACATTATATATTGTCGTCGCGCACGCGACGAATAATCAGAATGCTGCAACGTACACGCAATTCAGCGTTATAATTAGCAAAGGTACATTTATCGTATTGTTATATTAGAAGAATAAAGAAAAGACAATGCATGCCATGAGTTCTTGTACCAAGTGTAGAAGTTTAAAACCAGAATTTTTTTGTAAAAATTACACGTCTGTTGTTTGAAAATGATAAAAAATATTTTATTCGAAATAATGTCCATTGCTATTTATACATTTTTCCCACCTCTCCGGCAGTTTATGAATGCGACGCCAAAAAATCATTTCTTCTTTTGAAGCGAACCAGCTATCGAGCCATTTTCGTACATTTTCATACGAATTGAAGCGTTGTTCAGNTGCTCTTCATTTTTCACGTCAAAATCACCACTTTTGAATTTTTTCAACCACTCGAAACACTGTGTTTTACCAAGATCATGTTCACCGTAATCTTCGACAAGCATTCGATGCGATTCTGCATCAGTTTTCTTCAAATGATAACAAAAACCAATGCTGTCCGCAAATCGTAATTCGTAGGCACAAAACTCGACATGTTTAAAATTATAGAAAAATATACCTGTGTATGGAACTTGGGTTGATGTGTGTTGAAAATCTTCGTCAGCTATTAGAGGGAAATGATGGCGTTGCAGAAGTGGTCTCACGGTCCCTAAACTGATGGCTAGCACCATCTATAAGGAAATTCCGGTTTCGTACTTCTACACCTGTTATATTNTACACGTCTGACGCAAACGAGTAAACGGTCGGTAGAGTTGCGGGTAGCAGGCGCTGTGTTTTGACGCACGGTTTGTTGTCGCTTTTTGACAGCGTTGCGCTTGTCTCGGTGCTGTTTCTCCGCGATGTCGATTTAAACGAGCCGGAGAGTGCGACACGGAAACCACGCGCAGGTCGTACGGAAACGGAGGCACTGTCCGAGCCTCGGAGATCCCGCGGAGTCGGCACGGTTGGCACGGCAGCCAGGAGGCACCCCGTGGTATCGGGTTGCGCTTTAGTGTCGTCGTATAATCTCCGCGGAGGCCACCACACCAGGAGATCGCGAGAGATACGTCACGCAACGGTGCCGCCACCGGAAATACCTTGACAGCGCCTAGGAGACTTTCCCTCGCGAAGAAAAACGGGGCCGAGAAGGTTCGGCAGAGACGGCGAACGACGCCACCTCTTTACCTATTAATTCCCCTCGTCGAGGTTTGCTCCCGCGTGTGCTTAGCCTAACTTACGGACTATGCTTCGCTCGCTCGGTTGCTCGCGTGCAACCCGAGGTTGGCGCGGTGAACGCGAGGTACACGGTGTCCCTTTCGGTCGGCGGTGACTTGGCCAAGAATATTCGGCTGAGACGGCGCAGTCGCCACCCCGGCCTTGTCTTGGCCAGATGTCGGTTGGTCGGAGGTCGGATATACGAGGGTGGTCCCTGAAGTACCCGACCCAACAAAGAAAACACAAAAATTTTGGAAAAAATTGTATTTATTTTTCAACATAATCTCCTTTCAGCTCTATACATTTTTTCCAGCGATATTCAATAAGTTCGATACCCTTTTTATAATAAGAACTGTCTTGCTCTTCAAAATAGCCATTAACTGCCGACATTACTTTTTCATCGTTGGAAAATCTTTGACCACTGAGCCATTTCTTCAAGTTTGGAAACAGAAAATAATCCGAGGGGGCGTTTGTTGCTGTGAAACTTCTCTAAATACACAATTGAAACATCTTCACGACACTGTTTTTTCTCGAGTGTGAGCAAACGCGGCACCCATCTTGCACACAGCTTTCTCATGTCCAAATTTTCATATAATATGCGATGTACCGCACTTTTCAAATGCCTACTATGTCTGCTAGCTTGCCCACTTTCAGTCGACGATCATCCAGTACCGCTTTGTGGATTTTCTTCACCATTTCTGGAGTCGTCACCTCATTTGGTCGATCACTGCGATGCTCGTCTTGGCAGCTTGTATGGCCTCGTTTAAACTCTGCTACCCAATATTTTACTGTTGTAAACGAAGGAGCAGACTCACCCAGAGTAGAATCCAGTTCAGTTTTTATATTGGTTGGGGTGAGGCCTTTCAAGTAAAAGTATTGTATCACATAACGATGACCAATTTTCTCCATTTTCACAATTTCACTGAACACGTTCACTATTGATGGCTGCCAAACAAATACTAAACAACGTGACGTCTTCAAACTTGAAACATATGCTTTATAGATTGTGTACTTTCTAATACAGTTATATTTTTCAAACAACTACCGCAATCTCTAGGTCAGGTCGGGTAATTCAGGGACTACCCTCGTAAACCGGGAACTCCCCGAGGAGATGGCAATACACCGTCCCGAGGAATGATGGCGAGTACGGCTGCGGACGCGCAGCTGAAACGGCGAACGCACCGTTTCCGTTCCTCGGCAGAAGGATCTTAGGGTGCGGCTGCGAATACGCAGCTGAGACGGCGAACATACCGTCTCGGTTCCTTGGCAAAAAGGATCACGAGTACGGCTGCGAATACGCAGCTAGGTCAGTGAATGCACCGTCTCGGTTCCTCGGGCTGGAGGATCGGTATCCGGAGCAGCCTGTGAACGTATCGCTCTGGCTGACTCCGGCGGAATCGGCCTCGATGCATCCGCCGGTCGAATTTTATATCCGATGGCGTACCGGTGTTTATGTTTGTTGACACGCACGTGATCTTGCTTCTGGCGGAAGCGCGTCACGTGCGTTTCGTGTGAGGTAGTGTGGCGCAAAGCGCTGGTGAGCGACCCGACGAATGGTCGGTCGGCTCGCGATGAACAACGGTGCAAACGCACCGTTACATGCTTTGAACGAGGATAATGAAAGGTGCACAGGAATAAAGGAGACGGCTCTAAGATCACAAGCTTTTCAAGAAATGTTAACTTCAGAGGTCACCTATTTACGATAACTGGAAATTTTGGTAGAGGTAAATTTCAATGTAATTTTATTTAAATAGTCATGTATATGTTATTTAAATTTTATCATTAACGTATGTGTGTGTGTGTGTGTGTGTGTGTTTCTTCAGTTTTTCTTGCAACCTATTCTCGAAAAAATTTACTGAATCTTCCACTGTTTCTCACTCTATTGGACAACATATAAACGTTTTACAGTATAACCGGAGAATTAGAAACAGAATTAAAACAAAATCCTGACTGTATAGCCGAATTATTTTACAAGTTCGCATCATTCTTCAAGCTGTATTAGGTTAATGCTTAAGATAACACACAAGTGCTAAATCTGCTACAGGTAATTATCGAATATCAAGAGAATTTATTAATCTTTAAATGGAAAGTTAGGTCCTGGAAGAGTATGTACGCAACAAACATCGCTTACTCGTGCACTCGCGAGGCCTAAACGTACCGGTAGATCTGCAGATCAGGTCGAAGTCCGGAGAGGCCCATTTACTCCGATCGCAGAACGTACGTTAAGTGGTTCTTTATTTACGTCAAAGAACTTTATCCCTTTACCTGGGATAGGACTATATGAGAGTGTTGAAAGGGGAATTCAGATTTAAGTAATTGAATGGAAATGAATAAATAATTTTAACAACTTGGTTAAATTTAGGGCATTTTGAATAAAACAGTTTATTAATTATACTAATAACATAATTTGGTTCTCACATGGTTTAATAATATTGGTAAATTGATGAGAAAAGTCATTGTAAATGATACAATATTTAAAATGTAAAATGTTTATCTAAAGATAAAAAATGAGATATGTGGGTTGACATTAAACAAATTTTTATAAATCAGCATTATTGGAATAATGCAAATACAAGATGAAGATTAAAGTAAGATTAAATAAAAAAGTAATCCGTGCAACTTAATAAAATCGAATTTAACACAACAACAATTTTTAACATATCGGTATGGCGAGAAAAACATCATTATATAATATAAGGAAGATAATAATTACGCAGTGTATGTGTGTGTTTTGTGGAGTGAAGTGGGATTTGAGATTGGATTGAAATTATTAAAAGTCATGTTTAAATATGAAATAGAGACTTACGACTTAGGTGAATCAACTGCGGTGAATAATATGTAGAACACGTGTTCGTTGATCATGGTGTACTGGATTTATGGGATCCCGGAATACCGAGAGAAATAGTTCACTTAAGAGACCCCGAATTGCACATCAAGTTGTTCGGGGGAAATTCCGGTTTCTTACTTCTACATCTGGTAAATGATTGCAAAGGGAACATTAATATGTAGTTAAATGATAATTAAACACAATAAATTGACTTGTAATGAATTATAATGATTTAGAATAATAAGATATAATAAATTAATATAGTAAATGATATTGAATTATTATAAATTTTAATAATAAATATATATTCGTCGGTTTAACGAACATTCAAGTTTGGCATACGTTTGGCCAAGTCCAACACAGCACGCCTGCCGACTACATTCAGTGTTGTAGCTGATTTGATGTCGTTATTAAAGCGTATACTCGCCGCGAAATGGAATATTAATGATATCTGTAATGAAATGTAAATGTAATCTTCACAATTTCCAAGATCACGTTTGGGATCAGATTTCAAGTATCAGATTTGAGTAAATCATGTTCAGTGAACACCAACAATCAGTAACATCTCATAAATGTTATATTTATATATATATTTTTTTTCTCGCTTAACAATGTATCTGTTATATAACGCGCATTATATTTACATTATTGAGTGAGCAATCATAACATTGATGTTACGTTACTGCTCGTTGGTGTTTCTTGGGTATGTACTTTTTGTACGAGAAATTTTTTTGTTGGAACTTCACGATTAAATTCCTTACCTCGTGCGTTAATAAATCCGTGTCACCTTTCGTGAATCCCAAGTCTATTTCGTATAATTCGCCGACCACTGGCACGATTTTGCATGAAAGTTCTCTTCCTTCACTCGAATAGCTATGGTTCCGTCATATCGTCACGTAAAAATAACTTATGACAATGTTGTAAAATATTATTACGTATTATTTATGCTTACGGGACTATAAAATATCTCGTCCAGCCGAGTCGCGGCGCTCTCGTTTTTTTTTTCGAACACACCATTAGATATATCTTAGAGACGTCGGGACAACTTTGCAGCAATTTTTCTATCAAAATGTTCCCAAGGACACCCATTCTTCTTGATTTTATTCATATTATTATATTAGGTCTAGTAAAAAGTAATCCCATTATTTTTCCAATAGAGGGCTTTACTAATCTGTATCTCGCGTTGTATAAGTCCGATCGGATTACGCCAGATGGCGTTAGAAAGATAAGATTTCGTACTAAAAAAACCCTCTCAAACAGTTTTGTGATTGCTTGACTCAGTATTGTTTGAGCGCGCGTCAAAGATGGACAACAGCAAAAGGAAAATACGCCATATTTTACAGTTTTTTTTCGATAAAGGCGAAAACGCAAGCCAGGCGGCTAAAAATGTCAATAGTGTTTATGGTCTTGATACTGTAGGAGCCAATCACGCGCAACTTTGGTTTCGTCGATTCAGTTCCGGGAATTTTGATGTCANTATTGTAACTATGTTAAATAAAGCCTCCAATATGATACAAAAATAATGGATTACTTTTTACAAGACCTTATATTTTTCGATGATACACAATTATTGCTCATCGTATCACATATGATCGTGTTGCATTCAGACGCAGTTAATACCTGTAATGAAGATCGACTAGCTCGCATAGAACGTTTGTATTGGCGTTTGCCGAATCGTGACGTTGCTGTTCCTACAATGGACCATGTTAGATTTATTGTAATTGCTTGACGTCTTTATCACAGGTTACATAACACCGAAACATGAAAAAGGTATAGTTATTCGCGTATTGATATTGTAAAAAAAGGGCATTTATTGTTCGGACGGTAGATGGTACATCTTATGTTGAATACAGGAGTCTTAGTAAATATAGGTCGAAAACTCAATCGTTTCTGAGATATAAACAATTTTGTATATTAGTAACTTGGCTGTAAAAGTAACAATGTTCTGCTGAATTTTCAAATATGGTCTATTCTCGCTTCGATATTACAAATATATTCTCTTGATATTGCATTAACGCATTATCACTTGTTTCGATCATCACAAAACGATTTGAATTGGAAAATACTTGCATTTTTAGAAATCACCGAAAACCATCTTTCTTCCCTCTTCAACGTAAAACCGAGGTAGTTTTATCAAAGTTTTCATATGCTACCAAACTGTTCTGAAAATTTTATAGAAAATGACGATGATTACATAATTGATTAATAAAACGATTTTATATACAAAATTTCTTAAATTTTTGCACTCACCCAGTATTATAACGTCAACGGCTCTGAGATCGAGCACTCTCAATTGCGTGACTTGCGAGAGCAGCAGAGGAAAGAATATAAATAGTCGTCCCAAGCAGCACGTAAACGTTCGAGGAACGTTCGCTTTATATTCATTTGGTTTGGTTATTTTCAAACAAAGTGGGATCGAAGAACATACGTTTTAGAATCTTTATTATATATCTTACGTAGCAAAAGTGTCACAGTATCACAATTACGCTGCTCTGTTACAATCCATTTTTTAATTAAAATATATACATCTTGAAGTTTTATTACGTCTACATTTATGTATGTATAAATATGTTTTAGCAACTAATATATTTTTAAAATAATTTGTTATAAAAAGACATAAACTTCAAGATATATATATTTTAATTAAAACATGGTACTGTAACAGAACAGCATAATTATGATACTGCGACACTGTTGTTATATAAGATATATATTAACCCATTTACATAATGACTCTACTTACGTTTCTATGTTCAGACATCAGCGGCGTTCAACTAACGGTTGGCCCGTATCACCACGCGCGTATATCGACAGTTTTATTATTTTCGTTAACTTCTACAGTACACTCGTTCTATTGTGCACAGTAAACTTCTACAGTAAATGACTTCCAAAGAGTTTGTATAATTAATTTAACATAAATTTGTTAGGAATACAATGGAAATAGCTCAAATGCTCACAGATTGATGACAAAACTTGAACTGTGTCATATGTGGAATATTCCGCGAGCGGTGATATAAGAAATTCGCGGCTCGTGGAATATTCCGCGCTCGGTGATAGTAGACGATCGTCATGCGCGGAATATTCCGCTTGCGTATGCAATGGATTAAAGGTTCTAAAACGTATGTTCTTCGAACGTTCCAACTTTGTTTGAATATAAATAAGCCAAGTGAACATAAAGCGAACGTTCCTCAAACGTTTACGTGCTGCTTGCTATAGAGGGTAGAGATAGAGTTAATATACAATAGATATATAGAACATAAAAATAGATCAAGCTTAACAAAAATTATGTAATTAATTAAACAAATATTTCAATTTCCTAATTAAAGCGCAAATCATGTCGTGAATTTGAAAACGTTTTAAAATGATCTTTGATCTGGAGAATCTCACGATAACATTTGTCACCGCGAAGCAATGTTGCATCGGCTCGCCATGCAGTAGGCTCGCCAGAGGCGTCGCGCGATACATGCGCCCGTCGTGACGTCGATGCTTGCGTAGAAAAAATCCAGATATTATCTGTAGAAATGCATATGTAGCACTTATTCTAATTCTCTGCGATATTCCGTTGCGCAATAAAATCACGATGCGCACAATATCACGTTAATTGCCTATCCTCACTACGAACTCTACGGCTGGTAACATCTGAAGTCGATGTTTTTCCCCGATAAACGGTATCTCGGGAGAGAATTTTTTAATTTTTGCTCAACGACTGACGCTTGTTTGTCTCTGGTGAATGGTTTGCAATGGGAAATTTTTGGACTCGAAACTTGTACATGAAATAATATGACGTCGTCCTCGTAATATTACTCGTTCGCAGCGTGAAATCTTTGCGAAGAATTCGCGTGATAATGTAGAATGTTTGCGGCGGTGCAACACAGCGCGCGATCATAATATTTTTAAATAGATCGTGGTTGCACCGGTTTATCCTTCGCATTAATAATGTTCGACAGCAGGTTTGCAATATTTACGACTTCCACCGACGACGGGACAGTTTGTTTAACGCAAGATAATTGCTACTCTTCCTGCATTCAGACACGTTGCTTGTGTCAAATAACGAGCTGTTCGGGCTGCATCACAATGTTAATTCCGACGAGCTGCAAATTAAATCGCGCGGAATGATGCGCTTAGGATCGTAGCTTCGATTTCCTCTCTCTCTCTCTCTCTCTCTCTCTCTCTATCTTTCTTTCTCGTGGTAGCGTTGTTATTGCCAAAACTCGGACCTAGCGAAAGAGATTCACGGGATAAATAGCATGTGTGTCATCGCGATTTGCGTAAATTATTTTTAAAGAATCGATGACGCGAAGATAACACACGCAAGGCGCGAACATAAAATGCTATAGGGCCTCGCATACATTCTAATTGTTCAAAATTCTAATTGAAGTCGTTAATGTTATCATGCTCATCAT
>NW_014559665.1:0-685 GCF_001313825.1 Dinoponera quadriceps
TTACGATGCTACGTAACCTCAAATATAGGCAAAAACCGTGTTTTTGGCAGTTTTAGGTTAAAATATCTCAAAATCCTGACGTGTTAGAACAATTCTGAGGCCGGATTCGGTTTCAGCGCCGAAAAATCTTCGGGAAACCATATATCACTTGCTTGTGCAAAAACCTTGTGATACTGTGTAATCAGAGGGTGCCGGTGAATAAGGAGGGTGAGGAAAAACATCCCAGCCAAGCCTTAACAATTTGTTCCGAGTAGTTAATAAAGTATGGGGTATGGCATTGTCGTGGTGGAAGACGACTCCTTTTCGATTTGCCTGGACGTTTCGAACGTATTGCTTGATTCAATTTCGTTAATTGGGAGCAATATACAGTTAAATCGATCGTCCTACCTGATGGTAAGAGCTCATAATAAATGATACCTTTATAATCCCACCACACTGAGAGCATAATTTTCTTCTGGTGCAATCCTGCCTTCGAGGTTGTTTGTGGTGGTTCACTGCTGCTTCCCCATGATCTTTTACGTACTACGTTATCGTAGACGACCCACTTTTCATCTCCCGCCACCGGCCAACCGCTACAAAAATGGATTGTTTTCTTGGCATTTCAGCAGCGCGTCGAAGATGGAAATGCGAACGGTCAAGTTGGCCTCGGTCAATTCGTGCGGCACCCAAACATTGAGGAGAGAAA
>NW_014559666.1:0-236 GCF_001313825.1 Dinoponera quadriceps
CTACGCGCCGCGCCGCACCGGAGGCGATCATAAACGATTGGAGATTACACGTACTTCCCAATCAGTTACGACAATAATGTTTAGATATTTTGATTCCTTATTGAATTTCGAATAAATGAGTGAAGAAAAATGTTGGTGACTCGCAATAAGGTAAATAATAACAACGATCATTTGTTTACCATAGACGCGCGGCGCCGCAGCGGAGGCGATCATAAACGATTGGAGATTACATGTAC
>NW_014559666.1:373-1898 GCF_001313825.1 Dinoponera quadriceps
GCGATCATAAACGATTGGAGATTACATGTACTTCTCAATCAGTTACGACAATAATGTTTAGATATTTCGATCCCTTATTGAATTTCGAATAAATGTGGGAAGTAAAATGTTGATGACTCGCAATAAGGTAAATAATAACAACGATCATTTGTTTACCATCGACGCGCGGCGCCGCAGCGGAGGCGATCATAAACGATTGGAGATTACATGTACCTCTCAATCAGTGAGGACAATAATGCTAAGATACTTCGATTCCTTATTAAATTTCGAATAAATGAGTGAAGAAAAATGTTGCTAACTCGCAATAGGGAGATAATTAACAACGATCATATGTTTACCCTTTACGCGCCGCGCCGCAGCGGAGGGGATCATAAACGATTAAAGATTACATGTACTTCTCAATCAGTTACGACAATAATTATTAGATAATTCGATTCCTTATTGAATTTCGAATAAATGTGCGAAGAAAAGTGTTGATGACTCGCAATAAGGTAAATAATAACAACAATCATTTGTTTACCCTGTACGCGACGCGCCGCAGCGGAGGCGATCATAAACGATTCGAGATTACATGTACTTCTGAATCAGTTACGACAATAATGCTAAGATACTTCGATTCCTTATTAAATTTCGAATAAATGAGTGAAGAAAAATGTTGCTAACTCGCAATAGGGAAATAATTAACAACGATCATATGTTTACCCTCTACGCGCCGCGCCGCAGCGTAGGCGATCATAAACGATTGGAGATTACACGTACTTCTCAATCAGTTACGACAATAATGCTTAGATATTTCGATTCCTTGTTGAATTTCGATTAAATGAGTGAAGAAAAATGTTGGCAACTCGCAATAAGGTAAATAATAACAACGATCATATGTTTACCCTCTACGCGCCGCGCCGCAGCGGAGGCGATCATAAACGATTGGTGATTACATGTACTTCTCAATCAGTTACAACAATAATGCTTAGATATTTCGATTCCTTATTAAATTTCGAATAAATGAGTAAAGAAAAATGTTGGTGACTCGCAATAAGGTAAATAATAACAACAATCATATGTTTACTTTTTAGGCGCCGCGCCGCAGCAGAGGCGATCATAAACGATTGGAGATTACATGTACTTCTCAATCAGTTACGACAATAATGTTTACATATTTCGATTCCTTATTGAATTTCGAATAAATGAGGGAAGAAAAATGTTGGTGACTAGTAAAAGGTAAATAATTAACAACGATGATAAGTTTACACTCTACGCGCCGCGCCGCAGCGGAAGCGATCATAAACGATTGGAGATTACATGTACTTCTCAATCAGTTACGACAATAATGTTTAGATACTTTGATTCCTTATTAAATTTTGAATAAATGAGTGAAGAAAAATGTTGGTAACTCGCAATAGGGAAATAATTAACAACGATCATATGTTTACCCTGTACGCGCCGCGCCGCAGCGGAGGCGATCATAAACGATTGGAGATTAGTAGGAGAGAAAGGCCGGTTCTGGCTCAATTGGATCTGTTTTACC
>NW_014559667.1:0-1259 GCF_001313825.1 Dinoponera quadriceps
GCAGAAATCGAAAATTTGCTCCTAACTTGGATCGCCTCAAAAGACGAGACATTTCTTCGAGATGGAATTCGAAAATTGCCTGAGAAGTTGTAGCCAGCGATGGACAATACTTTGATTAATCTGTTCATTCTTTTTATTCTGTAATAAATGCATTTTTGACCAAAAAAACGGACCGAACTAATTTGTACACCAAATACTATTCGCATAACAGATGTGTTGAGAAACATCAGATGTATTCGGTGGTACGTTATCGTGATCTCATAAACCACTTTTGGGTCTAAGTTTTATAACGCACCAAAGTTTTTTCACATCCGGTTAGCCTCTTAGACTATGTTCCTAGTCAAATAAAAGTTAATAAATAAATATTAAAATTTTATTACGAGTGCCGCTTAGCAAAATGCGTCTGTTTCCCAATACAAGAGAATAAGAATTTGTAAGAAAAGAGCAGAAAATAATTCATAGTCCGTAAGGTACGCAGGACGTAACTATTAGCAGGTGTTTGTCTCTAAGTTATTATCACGCTTCTTTCCCGAATTTCCTTGCGCGTCGAGGAAGACGGTGGGCTAACCCCGCCGTTCCAATATCCTTACGGATATCATAAAACTATAATTGCTCTCGATTAATTTGATAACTAAGCTAGCTGATATGGGCCCATTGCCACGTACGCGGGAGCGAAAATTCCTGCTACCGCGGAAGGGAAACATCGTTGCATCACGCATTTTCAATTGAACTCGCATCAGGTGAATGGTCAATCCAAAGTCAAAATATCATTTTCGACTTTCCATGCAGTATATAAGCGTCTGTCGCGTTTCGGGTCAATCTCTACTTCATATTTATACATGATTTTTAATAATTTTAATCCAATCTCCAATTCCACCTCACTTCTTAAACACACACATACACAGCGTAATTATTATCTTCCCTGTATTATATAATGTTGTTATTCTCACCATACCGATATATTAAACATACTTGTTACGTTATATCGGATTGTATTACATTAAGTTACACGGGTTCCTTTTTATTTAATATTACTTTAATCTTCCCCTTTTATTTGCATTATTCCATTAATATTAATTTATAAATATGTGTTTGATGTTAAGTCATATTTCTTATCGTTTAACTTTAGCTAACCGTTTCATCTTTTAAATATTGTATCTTCTAAAATGACATTTCTCATCAATTTATTACTATTGTTAATCCATGTGAGAAACAAATTATATTATTAGTTTATTTAATAAATTTTTCTCAAAGTGCCC
>NW_014559668.1:0-12880 GCF_001313825.1 Dinoponera quadriceps
GCTACGCTACGATTGAGGAGATAAAGACGGCATTGAAGGAGGAGCTAAATAAGATCACAGAAAATGAGTTTTTAAAGTGCTTCGAGGATTGGAAAAAACGTTGGCACAAGTGTATAATATCTGTTGGGGATTACTTTGAAGGAGACAAAATAGATATTCATGAATAAATAAATAATTTTTGAAAAAACACAAAGTTCGCGATACTTTTTGAACAGACCTCGTATTTNTTTGTGTGATCAGAAGGGTGTTGTGTACCATGAGCTGTTGAAATCTGTTCAAACAGTCAAAGAGCATCTCTACCAAAAACAAATTATCCGTTTAAGCCGATCATTGCACGGAAAACGACCGGTATATAAAATAAGACAGCATGACGTTATTTTGCTTCATGACAACGTTCGACCTCACGTTAAAAACTAGTTAAGGAAACTTATAAGCACTTGGCTGAGAAGTGCTACCTCATGCGGTTTATTCAGCAAACTTCGCCTCTTCCGAATACCACTGTTTCAGTCGATGGCACACGCACTTGTTAAGGAACGCTTCAATGCTTAAAAGACATCGAAAAATGGGTCTTTGACTGGATACCCTCCAAAGATGAATCATTCTTTCACCGCGGAATTCGCTTGCTGCTCGAAAGATGGGAAAAAGTCGTCGCTAACGATGGACGATATTTTGTTTGATGTACTATTTCATTTTGTTTCTTAAATAATCCATATATTTTGCAAAATAACGGACGGAACTTTCCGATTTAACTAATAGTTAATCAGAACGACATATAATTGCATATTTGATTTGTACTAACACAGCTATATAAGTTTGCATAAGCTTTAACTTCGCTAGCATAAAAATTGTTAGCATAACTTAAGAATATAATTCAGCCTTGATATGATGTCTAGAAATTATAGTTATGGTTATGAACATATACTGCGATAGCGAAGAGCCGCGTTCAAGAGTAAAGTGCGTTTCAAATTTTATGCCTGTAAAACTGAAGATTGTGATGATTTGTGCTGCGTTGGCACAATTCAGATATGCAATTCTACCTTGATACAAAGTATAGAAATCGTGATTATGGACATAGATTTGTGACGATGCAGTAATATATCCTTATCAGCACCTGTTCGACCGACTATCTGTTGAGCCGTGTACGGCGCACTGCGCCATCTTAATCTTTTGAAATGCGCGCTATAGAAATCCTCACGCAGGGATGGCATGCTCGAAACGCGTGAACAACACACGCTACTTACATGTTGTTTATTTAATTAGAACATTGCCAAGCAAAGACACGTCGCTTATCGAACTAAAAGGGTATTAAAGCGCATGCCGCCGGAAAATCGGCAGGAGAACGATCTAAACTTTTATCAAACGAGTGTTAGCAAGTGAACGAAGAACTTCCGATCCTCACGTCACAGAGCGACGATCTAGTAACCGGGGTAAACGTGCTCGCTACCTCCGTCAGAGTTATTGATGCCGACCGTCTGCTCACCCCTGTCGAGATACCGGGTTCAGTATGCTCACGATCGCCGTCATGTTCATGCAAGCTCTCGATTTCCCTTGAGTCAAAACGTTGCGAACGAGATCCGAAGTCAACCTAATCGCGGCCTCTGTCCTGCTGCTGCAGACTCTCAATCAAACGCCAGACTCTTGCATGAACATCACAGCGCCTCTACGCGCATCATTACACGCGCACACGATCAGCCGCAAGCGCTAGCGATCCACGTACAATTGAGCGGCGCGTTACTAAATTGTCAACGCGCCATCATTACGTGTACCTCCGCAAACCGCCGTATCGCGTGTGCCCCATCCGTCACGTTATAAATCCCGCCTCTGATTTGGCCCGCGTCAATTTGCTATAGACCCGCGTCATCTCGTACGCCACTCGCCCTGCGAGCATCACGCATCCAAACACAAAGCCCACCTCAAGAGTCGCGCTTAAACGAGTCACCGACACCCGTGTAAATACAGCTTATAACTCCTGCCATCTCGACAGAATAAACGCTACTGTTAACCAGCTCACAAGCTTACATTTCATTTACCCGCCATCTGACGAACAAAATCCGCTGCGAAAGTAACGAATGGACCGCCGCCGGAATTTGGCCGTTACAGATCGCGAGTGCAAAAAACAACGTTTAAGAATAAAGTGCTCTTAATATTTTTGTGTTAAAAAAGTGAAACTTGTTCTAACTTGTGCTGCGCTAGCAAAACTCAAATATATAATTTTACCTTGGTACGTCTAAAAATAATAATTATAGATATAGATTGCAAGCGCAAAAGGCGTTCAATAATAAAATGCTCTCAGATATATAGTTCTGCCTCGTTACGAAGTCTACAAATAATAATGTACATACGAGGTCTGTTCAAAAAGTATCGCGAATTTTGTGTTTTTTCAAAAATTATTTATTTATTAATGAATATCTATTTTGTTTCCTTCAAAGTAATCCTCATCAGATATTATACACTTGTGCCAACGTTTTTTCCAATCCTCGAAGCACTTCAAAAAATCATTTTTTGTGATCTGTTCAGCTTCTCCATCGATGCCGTCTTTATCTCCTCAATTGTAGCGTAGCGTCGTCCTTTCATGTGCCTCTTCAGTTTCGGGAACAAGAAAAAGTCACAGGGGACCAGGTCTGGGGAATATGGTGGCTGCGATATCATTAGTGTGTTGTTTTTGGCCAAAAATTCGCGCACAAGCAACGATGTGTGAGCAGGGGCGTTAGTACGAATTTCGCAGCGACCCGTCTCATGCTCAAATCATTAGTAAAAATCGAGTGGCACGAGCCAATCGACATGTTTAGGTCCTCAGCAACTTCTCTAACGGTGATTCGACGATTGGCCAATACTATTTTCTTCACTTCATCAATGTTTTTGTCTGTTGTTGACGTGCTCGGGCGTCCGGAACGCTCTTCGTTGTTCACATATTCTCGGCCCTCTGAGAACATTTTGTACCACCGATAAACGTTGCTTCGGTCCAAGGTAGCTTCACCATATGCCACAGTCAACATTCGGAATGCGTCCGCGTACTTAATATTGTTTTTCACATAAAATTTGATACAGATTCTTTGATCCATTTTTTGGAATAGGCAAAAATCGAAGACGAGCCAAAACACGTCCAAGCAAAACAGCTGTCAAAGATAAACTGAATATTCAAAATGGCCGAACTTGTCGGCATAAGTGAGGGACATGAATACCAACATAACGCCACAAAAAAATCGAAAATCAAATATACGTAACCCGCGGAAATTCAAAATTCGCGATACTTTTTGAACAGACCTCGTAGCTTTTCGGGGTTTGTGGCACCTCCATTTCAATTTGCAATTGTTAAACTTTAAGTAAACTGTAAATAAAAGAGTTTTCGGCAACTTGAAAAAATTACTGATCATTTAATTACGCTATGTGACTTAAAAAATTTAAACGTCCCTGAACGTCGGATATCCGCAGAAAATTTGAACTTCAAAACAGAACTTTGGCAATGCTTATTACATCTTCCGCTTCCTAAATACATGAGTATACATTATGATAATAATGCTAAATATGAAAAAGATCAGCAAAATCGTTACTCAAGTTAAATTGTGACTTATTTGTTTGTTATTCATGGTACGTTCTACCTTGCGTAGGGATCTTGCTAATATTTACAGTATTATTTTTAGTATATTATAGACTCATCTGTTTAGTAAGGCAAAGATTTAATACATGTACTCGTATACCGTTAAAGGCACAAAGTGGTGCATTTATTTATTTGCAATCATCGAGTGATTTAGACAATAAATGAATATATATATTAAATCTTCGCTCTACTAAACAGATGAGTCTGCAATATACTAAAAATATATACTGAAATGATTAGCAAGATTACCCTACGCAAGGTAGGATATATCATGAGTCAGTAGCAAAAAGTGTCGTTATATATATACTGTGATATTGCTGCAAATAAAGCTGTATATATTACATTACTGTGTGCAAACCGTATCTATTTCTAATTTGCAACTTAAATTTAATCTTGGTTAATCGGTATATTACATATAACTCGTAGAATTTCTCAGTGGCAATTGTTATAATTTTGTTCGTCACCTACTTTCCTTTGCCTTTCTACTGTCTCGTTTCCAATCGGCATTATATACACAACAATACGGGACACGCTTTATTTAGATAGTGGAATATATTGATAGTTTCCTTCAATACACGAGCAAAAATACATATATTTAGACAATGAATTGTTAAGGCTGCGTTATGCATTTAAAATCTTTTATGCGGTTGTGAGATAATCAAAAAAAGTTATTGGAATTTTTAAAATTGCATAACGTAATTAAGAAATCAGTAACACGTTTATCTTGTGGGAAATCAGCAATATCTGACAATTTTAGGTTGAAATGGATGTATCAAAAGAGGAGGAAAGTGAAAAAATGTCATAAGACTCAGATTGTATCGTGATCATTCAGTGCAATTATTCGGAAATATGCGTTGTTTGAAAACGCCAATATTTCCATTTAAGCAACTTGTATGTTTATGGGATATTTCGTAACTATGAACACACCACATCACAACTTTCTGGAACGAGAATTGGAAATAACTTCGCATACCATCGTTGACTGGTCAAATTTTATTCGAGGAGCTATTTTGTTGTGGTTGTATTGTAAACTCGAAGCAAATTGTTGAACCGAATTGTATTGATGAGATTAATGAAGCAAAATTTGGCAAAAGAAAATACCACGTGTTATTGACGGACGGGAACGTATTATTGACTGACAATGATTGTTTGGCGGATACGAGAGAGATTCAAAAGAAATATTTGTTTTTTCTGTTCCGGAAAAATTAATTAAGACATTGTTAAATGTTGCGATAAAAGAAAATGTTCTACCGGGATCCACTATTATTTCTGATTGTTGGAAAGCATATAATTGCTTAGATTAAAAAGGATTTCAGCATCTAACTGTGAATCACGCTTATAATTACGTGGATTCTGATACAGAAGCACTATGACAATGCAAATTTTTGCTCGTCCCTTAGGCCGTAGCTTGGCCGAGAAGGAGCCGGAGGTTTGGGCATTCTCGTAAGAGAAGGCGACTGAGTTACAGATTTTTGGTTTCGTGCGCTGTTTGCCGACCCGCGGCTATTATATAATTTCTTTACGTGTAAGAACATCCCGAGCCAGAACACCGGAGGAGAAGAGACAGACAGGAAACGGAGCTGCTGGGTGGAGCCAAAGACGTACAAGAGCAAGGGCTCGGAAATTGAATTGAATTGAACGGCTAGAGTGATACGCGGAAAGACGGAGAGACCTTCCTTTCCCGGACGGACGGCTCGTTGGAGGCCCGTGGTGCCCGGAAGGTAGGGTCGTACGGACTTACGAGGTTTAGGGGGCCACGTCGCAGGGCGACAAGGGCTGTGCTCGAGAAAGTCTCGAACGTAGGGATTCCGGAGACTCAGGCGCGGGACTCGATTGGCTTCTCTAGTTGTCGGTCGCATATTCCTCGGAAAATTGTTGTCTGTATTATATTGTATATTATATATTGTCGGTATTGTAATGTATATTATATAGTGTTGAGATTGCCTTGACTATTGTATGTTGAACCGTAATCGGAGCTTGTATGTTTGTTCGTGGAAACTGCTTCTAGCAAAGAGCTAAACCGGACTGTACGTGATCAGCCGGAAGCAGTAACCACTTCCGGAAAAAACTCGGCTGGCACACAACGGAAAACCCGGAGAGATTTGCGAAACAACACCGGGTAAGAGAGCTTTTTCATCAAATCGACGCGGGTATTAGAGCTGCAGTCGAGCCGCTCAGGTCTGCCGCAGAAAGCATCTCGCGGAACATCTGAAGCAGACATCGCTCTTTTTTGATCGCGTTACGGAATCTCCCGTGGTACGGAATGTAGTTGCCTATAATTAAAAAACTCAAGGTAATTCAAGAATCATTATTTCTATATCACCTCGGTTACAATTATGAATTGCGGAATTGATTAGTTGTCGGAAATTTGAGATAAACAAAATTAGTGTTATTATTGTTACTGTTAAACTGGTCTCTATATTATTACCTCTCCCGGCTCCTCTCTGACGTATCCGCGAGTATCGAGAAAGAACGTAAAAGAACTACGACGCTTTATCACGCGGAATGGTAAGGGATTTTCGCTTTTTGAAAATCAAACTGAGCTAGCTGAGGTGGGTCCGCTGCCGCGACAAGGCGGGAGGGAAGAAGTCCCGCAACTGACGCGGACGCGAATTGCTGTGGCGTAATAGCACATACGCAGAATATTGAGTGTATTTAGCGAGAAGACTGTTCTAATATCCCTCATTATGGACGTCGCGAATACCATATTGATCGGTATATTGCCGAATCTTATTTTAAACGAAAATATTAAAACCATACCCAGCGGTTCCATAAAATTTTTGTAATCATTACGCTCGAAAACAAATTAAAGCGCGATGACAAAGGAAACCGCGGTGACAAATGAAACAGGCATGATTGATGATAAAAAAGTTAATTAAATCGGTTAAAAAATGTTAACACATGATGTCAAAGCAATATTTATGTTATGTAGCAAAATATATGGCACTAGTAACATAACTTACGTACTTTTATTTTTATTTTGATCATTGTTATATTAACGTAAAATAGGATTAATTAATAATTAATTAATATTTTTTTATTCTTTATGCCTGCATATCTTTGAAATATGATTTAAAAATATGAAATATGATTTTAAATTTAATGTACAATTTAAAAATCCGATTTCAAATTTAAACAAAAATTCAATAAAGCAGAATATTTAAATCACACTCTCCAGTTTGATTCCTTTCACGATTTAACTTGAAGAAACGCAGGATTCACTTGACAATCACGTTACTTCGCCTATTACACGCAAACTCGCAAATTCGCCCGCAGATTGATTTCTTTTGCGTTTTCTCGTGGAACTAGCGTATTAGATCGAAAAGATTCAAGGCGAAATGTGAATTTGCATTAGTTTACGTTTTCTACTGTAGAAACGGAAGAAACGCTCACCGTTTGAATTCCTCGAAGCTCCAACATGGAAATAACAAAATAAAGCTGAATATTTCAATCAAATTCTTTAGTTTGCATTCTTTCACGATTTAACGTAAAGAAACGCAAGCTTTACTAGATATCAAGTTACTTTGCCTATAACACGCAAACTCGCAAGTTTCGCACGAAAGTAGATTTCTTTTACTTTTTTTTTTCTTTTTACTTTTTTTGTGAAATTAGCGTTTTTAATCGAAATGATTCACGCCGAAACGTGAATTTGCATTAGTTCACGTTTTCTGCTGTAGAAACGGAAGAAACGCTTGCCTCTTGAATTCCTTGAGGCTGCAACATGGAAATAACGTAATAAAGGAGAATATTTAAATCGCACTCTTCAGTTTGCATTTTTTCACAATTTAACGTAAAGAAACGCAATATTCACTTACTAATCACGTTCCTTCGCCTTTTACACGAAAACTCGCAAGATTCGCTCGCAGATTGATTTCTTTTAGGTTGTCTCGTGGAACTAGCGTATTTGTTCGAAAAGATTCAGGCCGAAACGTGAATTTGCATTAGTTCACGTTTTATACTGTCGAAACGAAAGAAACGCTGGCCACTTGAATTCCTCGAGGCTGCAGCATGAAAATAACGTAATAAAGGAGAATATTTCAATCATATTCTTCAGTTTGCATCCGTTCCCGGTTTAACGTAAGGAAAGGCAAGATTTATTTGACAATCACGTTACATCTCCTATTACACGCAACACGCAAGTTTCGCTCGCAGAATGATTTCTTTTACGTTTTCTCGTGAAAATAGCGTAGATGAACTAAAATATTGCAGCCGCAAAGTGAATTTATATTAGTTCACGGTTTCTACTGTAGAAATGAAAGAAACGCTCGCCGATTGAATTCCTCGAGACTGCAGCATGAAAATAACGTAATAAAGTAGAATATTTCAATCACACTTTTCAGTTTGCATCCGTTCCCGGTTTAACATAAGGAAAGGAAAGATCCACTTGACAATCATGTTACTTCACCTATTACACGCAAGCTCTTAATTTTTGACAGCGGATTGATTTCTTTTACGTTTTCTCGTGGAACTAGCGTATTTGTTCGAAGAAATTCAAGCCAAAACGTTAATTTGCATCAGTTCACGGTTTCTGCTGCAGAAACAAAAGAAACGCTCCCCGCTTGAATTCCTCGAGTCTGGAGCATGGAAATAACGTAATAAAGCAGAATATTTTATTCACACTCTTCAGTTTGCATCCTTGCACGATTTAACGTAAAGAAACGCAAGATTCACTTGGCAATTGCGTTACTTCGTCTATTACAAGCAAACTCGCAAGTTTCTCTCGCAGAATGATTTCGTTTACGATTTCTGGTGGAACTAGCGTATTTTTTCAAAAAGATTCAAGCCGAAACGTGAATTTGCATTAGTTCACGTTTTCTGCTGTAGAGACGAAAGAAACGAAAGAAACGAAAGATACGCTCGCCGCTTGAATTCCTCGAGGCGGCAGCTTGGAAATAATGTAATAAAGCAAAATATTTTAATCGCACTCTTCAATTTGCATCTGTTCACGGTTTAACGTAAGGAACGGCAAGATTAACTTGACAATGACGTTACTTCGCTTATTACACGCAAACACCCTAGTTTCGACCGCAGATTGATATCTTTTACGTTTTCTCGTGAAAATATCGTAGATGAACTAAAATATTTCAGCCGCAAAGTGAATTTGTATTAGTTCACGGTTTCTACTGTTGAAATGAAAGAAACGCTGGATTATTGAATTTTTCGTCGTCGTGGAATGAAATAATGTAATAAAGCCCTATATATCAATCACATTCTTTAGTATTCTTCCTTTCAGGATTTAACATTGAGAAACGCAAGATTCACTTGACAATCACGTTACTTTGCCTATTACACGCAAAGTCGCAATTTTCGTTGGCGGTGTGGTTACATTGACGTTTTTTCGTGGAAATAGAGTACTTTATTGAATAGGTTTAACCCGCAAAGTGCATTTGTATTATTTCACGTTTTCTACAGCAGGAAGGAAAAAATCTTTTGCGGTTTGTTTTCTTGTACGCTGTCGCGGCGAAAGTGACATAAAGCAGAATATTACATTCACTTTCTTTAATTCTCTTCCATTCAGGATTTAACATTGTGAAACCAAAGATTCACTCGACAATCAGGTTTCCTCGCCTATTACACGTAAATTCGCAAGTTTCGGTAACAGAGTGATTTCTTGGAAGTTTTCTGGTGGAAATAGAATATTTCTTCGAAAAAGTACTAGCCGCAAACTGAATTGCATTAGTTCACGTTTCCTACAAAAGAAACATAAGAATCGCTCGCCGATTAAATTCTTCGACGTTGTGGTGTGGAAATAACTTAATGAAGCAGAATATTTGAATCACATTCTTTAACTTGCTTCCTTTCACGTTTTAATATTGAGAATCGCAAGATTCACTCGACAATCACGTTTCTTCGCCCAATACGCGCAAAATCTCAAGTTTCGCTCGCAGAGTGATTTCTTGAAAATTATCTAGTGGAAATCGCGTATTTTATCGAGAAGATACTAGCCGCATACTGAATTTGCATTAGTTCATGTTTTCTACAGAAAAAAAAGAATATCTAGTCGATTGAATTCTTCGACGTTGTAGCGTGGAAATAATATAATAAAGCAAAATATTTCAATCATACTCTTTAGTTTGCTTCCTTTCACGTTTTAACATGGAGAAACGCAAAATTCACTCGACAATCACGTTTCTTTGCATAATACACGCAAAACAGCAAGTTTCGCTGGTAGATTGATTTTCTTGACGGTCTCTCGTGGTATTAACGCATTTTATCAAAAATATTCAAACCGCAAAGTGCATTTGCATTAGCTCAGGTTTTCTATAGCAGAAACCTAAGAATCGCTCGCCGATTGAATTCCTCGACGTTGCGGCGTGGAAATTTCGTTATAATGCAGATTATATCAATAACATTTTTTAGTTTGCTTTCTTTCACGTTCGAACATTGAGAAACGCAAGATTCACTCGACAATCACGGTTCTTCGCCTACTACATGGGTTGAAAAGTCCCGCGATTTTTAATGAAAACAATCGTTTTTTGGGCAAAGTTATATTTATTCCTCAATGTAGTTGCCTTCGAGTACGATACACTTGGTATAGCGATTTTCCAACATTTCGATGCTCTTTCTGTAGTACGAAATGTCCAAGCCTTCGAAATACGCCTCGGTTTCCGCGATGACTTCTTCATTCGATGTGAATCTCTTTCCCTGGAGCCACCGCTTGAGGTTTGAGAACAGATAATAGTTGCTGGGGGCCAAATCTGGAAAATACGACTGGTAAGCAATCAATTCGAATCGTAATTGGTCCAATTTGGCCATCGCTTTCAAAGACGTGTGTGATGGTGCGTTATCGTGATGGTACAGAATTATTTTCTTCGCCATATGGGGCCGNAGCCTTAGCTAACTCGCGCAATTTCACTTTACGATCACTCAAAACGATTGGATGAACTTGCTTTACGATTTCCGCACTCGTAGCCTCTTTTGGTCTTCCAGAGCGAGATGTGTCTTCGGTGCTTGTACGACCCATTTTAAATTCACTAAACTATCGATAAACTTTTGTTCTCGAAGGAGCAGATGTGGGTTAACATTTCTTCAACCATTTCATTGAATGTTCAGGAGTTTTTCCCATCAAAAAACAATGTTTGATCAATATGCGATATTCCTGTTTTTCCATTTTTTTTTACGAAGGCAAAGGTAGCGACACTTAAACGACTGTTGCTTGTAAACGAATGAACAAAATGTCATGAAACTTCACACATAAACTAGTGAAAGATGAAACTCTCGAAATATATCATGTTCATTTTCTAGTGGCGCCAATTACTGAAAAATCTCGGGACTTTTCAGTCCATATAGTACATATGTGAAATGTATGACTCTAGTTTTCACACGCCAACGATGTGTGAGCAGGGGCCTTATCATGGTGCAAAAACCAATTTTTGTTTTTCCACAAATCAGGACGTTTCTGGCGGATTGCTTCGCGCAAATTGCGCATAACTAGCAGGTAATATTCCTTATTGACCGTTCTACCCTGTGGCAAGAACTCATGATGCACCACGCCCCTACAATCAAAGAAAACTGTAAGCAAAACTTTCACATTCGACCGAACTTGGCGCGCTTTTTTCGGTCTTGGCTCGTGCGGCAGCTTCCATTGGGATGATCGAGCTTTGGTTTCTACGTCACAACCATAAACCCATGATTCGTCACCTGTTATGACCCTCTGGAGCAAATTTTGGGTCGTCGCAGACAGAGTCCAACAGCTCCCCAGCAATGGTAATGCGATGTTGGAATAGGCAAAAATCGAAAACGAGCCAAAACACGTCCAAGCAAAACAGCTGTNCGAGCTTTGGTTTCTACGTCACAACCATAAACCCATGATTCGTCACCTGTTATGACCCTCTGGAGCAAATTTTGGGTCGTCGCAGACAGAGTCCAACAGCTCCCCAGCAATGGTAATGCGATGTTGGAATAGGCAAAAATCGAAAACGAGCCAAAACACGTCCAAGCAAAACAGCTGTCAAAGATAAACTCAATATTCAAAATGGCCGAACTTGTCGGCATAAGTGATGGACATGAGTACCAACATAACGCCACAAAAAAATCGAAAATCGAATATACGTAACCCGCGGAAATTCAAAATTTGCAATACTTTTTAAACAGACCTCGTATAAGATACAAAACGTACGAGAGAGGACAGACGGTTATTTTCCTTCCTTCAATTTTGATAGTAGACAGCCTGTCGGTCTTGTATCGTCCCAACACCAAAATACGGTTAAGGTGAAACCGGAGGCTCAGCCGCGGAAAGGAGCGCGGCTGACCAGGAGAAGAGGAAGACCACCCAAAGAACAAAAACAAAACCAAGAATCTTCTTAAGTTATTTTTATAAGAACATATTATGTTTACAAAAACAGTTATTTTCATAAGAACATTATTTTTACAAGAACAGTTATTTTTACAAGAACATATTAATTTTACAAGAACAGTTATCTTTATAAAAACATGAGAACAGTTTATTTGGACAAGAACAGTTTATTTTAAGAATAGTTTATGGGAACAAGTTTATTTTGGTGATGTCTAAGGGAAAATTACAAGAATTTAGTTATTCACTACAAGTTCGAGTTTAGACTCAAATTATTTTAATAAATGAAGTAAGAAAAAAGCAGAAGTTTATTTAAAACCGGAATTAGATAAAAATAAAGAAGGCATCCGGTGGGTGGCGCCACGGACCCGGGATGACACGGAGGCGAGGCCCGATTTCGATTGGCGGGGACCGGTAGCGAATGAGGAGGCATCGCGGAAGGCAGATTATATTTCAAATTGAAGAAGAGAAAAAGTAAGGCAGTTGCAAGCAGGCGCGGGATGCGAGTAGACGTGGGTCCGGGAAAGCAGAAAACTACGGAGATACGAAAGGGATGAGAGACCCTGGAGAAAACGGAAGAAGAGGAAAGCCGACGGGGACGTCCTGGTGCAAATCTCCGTGTAAAGGCCCAGGAAGACGCGGGGAAACGACCGGTTGCCTGGCCACGGTAAGTGGACTCGGAATTCTCCATTGTTCCCCCTCGTAATTTTCCGTCGACCAAGTCGATTCTTCGTCGAGGAGAATAAGCGTCAGGTGGAAAAATCACACGGGTCTCGACGACGGTGGCCGGAATTCACGGGCCACCCGGGTACAATAAACAACGCACTTTGCGTTGTCTCGTCGTGCGTGTCCGATCGTGTCTCGGCGGGTTACGGCGAGAGTCCTACGTCGCAATAGGACTAGATAAGAAAAAAACGTCCGCGGGCGAAACTGCGCGGCAATATTCCTTTGGTCAACGCGCCGGTTCGCGGAATTAAATCCGCCTTCCA
>NW_014559669.1:0-1744 GCF_001313825.1 Dinoponera quadriceps
AAGCGCAGAAAATCATGGGGAGTTCCCGGCCATGCTTCGACATCGACGGTCCACCAATCATTCATGGCTCCAAGGTAATGCTCTGTATTTGGTGGGATCAGCTCGGCGTAGTGTATTACGAGCTATTAGAACCAACTAAAACAATCACAGGCGATCGGTATCGAACTCAATTGATGCGTTTGAGCCGAGCATTGAAAGACAAGCGGCCTCACTACGCTGAGAGACACGAGAAAGTGATTTTGCAGCATGACAATGCTCGACCCCATTTCAACGTTTCNACGTTGAAATGGGAAGTCCTATCCCACCCGCCGTACTCTCCAGACGTTGCACCTTCGGATTATCACTTGTTCCGATCAATGGCACACGGCCTGGCTGACCAACACTTCCAGTCTTATAAAAAAGTCGGAAAATGGATAGATTCGTGGATTACCTCAAAAGATGACCAATTTTTTCGACGCGGGATTCGTGCATTGCCCAAAAGATGTGAGAAAGTAGTGGCCAGTGATGGACAATATTTTGAGTCATAACTTTACCTCCATTTTTTTACAATAAAGCCTCAAATTAAAAAAAAAACGGCGAGAGCAAAGTTGTACACCTTATATATAACGCACTTTATATTTACATTATGGAGTCAGCAATTATAACATTTATGGTACGACGTTACTGTTGTTTTTGCTGTTTATTGGATATGTATTTTTTCTACGAGAAATTTTTTTGTTGGAACTTTAAGATTAAATTCCTTACCTTTTGTTTTAGTAAATCCGTTTTACCTTTCGTGAAACCCATGTCTACTTCGTACAATTCACCAACCATCGGCACGGTTTTGAAAATGGGCATCTACTTCTTTGCTCGACCGAATAGCTATGGTTCCGTCATACCGTCACGTAAAAATAACTTATGACAATGTTGTAAAATATCATCATGTATTATTATGCTTACCGGAGTTTCAAATATCTTGTCCAGCCGAGTCACGTTGCTCTTGTTCTTTTTCGAACGCACCATGAGGTATATCTTAGGGACATCGAGACAACTTCACAGCAATTTTTCGATCAATATCTTCCCAAAGAAACCCGTTTTTCCTGCTTTAATACATATTATTAGATGTATTGATTATACACAAGTTATCGCTCATCATATCACGTATGATCGCGTTGCATTCAAACGCAGTAAATATCTGTAATGAAGATCGGCTCGCATAGAACGCTTTTATTGGCGTTTGCCGAATCGTGACTTTGCTGTTCCCAGAATGGGCCATGTTAGATTCGTTGTAATCGCTGATATCTTTAGCACAGGTTACATAACACAGAAGCATGAGAAAAGTATATTTTTTGGCGTATTGTTATTCTTAAATAAAAAACCAAAAATTTTCTACCAGAGTTCGTCTTCAGATATCTCGTAATTAATGAAACGATCCGTATAGTATCAGTAGATCAATTTAAAACAATCTTGAAAATAAGATCCGACTACAAATACCATCCTAGATGATACCCACTCCGAGAATCGATTCTTCTGACGTCACTCGACAGTAAGTAAACGATTACTTAGGTGGTACGTATAGTTGTATCGCGTAATAGTGTATTTCTTTCAACCCGACATAGAGACAACGAATTTTTCCACATTAAAACACGCGCTGCGCGACATCTCCCGGTAAAATCTATGAAAGTTCATGTAGGTTAAGCAGTCCGATCAAAAACACACGCGCGCAGCTCATAACAAAATATTAGGTTGATACAAATGAAATGTC
>NW_014559670.1:0-439 GCF_001313825.1 Dinoponera quadriceps
TCCTCTATCCATTAATCACTTAATCCCAATAACTCCAGAACCCTTTAACATCTTAATCCCTTCATCCCTTAATTCCTTAAACCCATAACCCCTTAACCCCATACACTCAAAATGCTATAACCCAAAAACCCTAGAACCCAGTAAGAAAGAGATTTATGCGCGTTAAAGCTCTGAAACACAGTATGTTCGATCCGTATATGCTTCTTAAGCCTTAAACCTACATTTTTCAATTACTGAAAATCATTTTGAGTGTATAGTGTTAAGGGGTTATGGGTTTAAGGAATTAAGGGATGAAGGGATTAAGATGTTAAGGGGTTCTGGAGTTATTGGGATTAAGTGATCAATGGATAGAGAATTTATTAAGATTTCGGGACTTTTTTTGAGGTTATGAAAATCCTGACGTGATAGGGTTAAATGGACCCCGAATTTGGATTCAGCG
>NW_014559671.1:0-387 GCF_001313825.1 Dinoponera quadriceps
TTTAGTCGAAAAGATTCAAGCCGAAACGTGAATTTGCATTAGTTCACGTTTTCTGATGTAGAATCGAAAGAAACGCTCGCCGCCTGAAATCTGCGAGGCTGCCGCATGGAAATAACGTAATAAAGAAGAATATTTCAATCACACACTCCAGTTGGCATCCGTTCACGATTTAACGTATGTAACGCAAGATTCATTCGACATTTACGTTATTTCGTCTATTGCACGCAAACCCGAAAGTTTTGTCAGCGGCTGGATTTCTTTTATCTTTTCTCATGGAACTAGCATATATATTCGAAAAGTTTCATGCCGAAACGTGAATTTGCATTAGTTCACGTTTTCTGATGTAGAATGGAAAGAAACGCTCGCCGCCTGAAATCTGCGAGGCTG
>NW_014559672.1:0-1742 GCF_001313825.1 Dinoponera quadriceps
ACGGAAAGGAAGAAATAAATAATAAGAGATAAAAAAAAACATCAGTAGTAGAAAGTGAATTTGAAATTGATTGTGATAACGAAGATCACGTGATTTTACCTAATCCTGAATATTCTGGAGAGTCTGACACAGATGATGAGATGAGTGTTCAAACTTCAAGCCATAATTCTAATGATAAAACCGAAATGAACATAAGTTATAGAAAAGTTTTAAAAAATTACTCCCAAGCGCAGAAATTATTAGAGCCTGATCACGTGTACGAGTGGAACGAGGGAGAAAAACTATGTATCGACGATATAAATGATGAACTTCTCTTGCCTAGTAATGTAAAATTAAAAATTCAAAGTTCCACACTCATTGAAATATTTGAGTTATTCATTTCTCAAAGTTTGAAGCAGTACATTTTCCGGATTTTCAGAAAATCAAAAAATTGTTATAGAAAATTTTGGAAAAATTTGAGAGTGTTCCTTGACTCATTCCAAGACATTTTTATTCTTAGGAATTTTTCGCCAAAGTCTATAGTTTTCCAGAAAAAAATTCGTCAAATTGAAAGACGCAATTTCTCACTTAGGCCGCCATTTTGCTTCACCAAAAAATTTTCAAGGCACATCTGACCATACCAAATCAAATTTTAGACCATTATTCCACCATCTAAACCAGTTTGAGAAGTATAAAAAAATGTACAGAGGTCGAAAAATCGTTTTTAACTAGATATCGTAACGAAGAAACACGTTTCTTTTTTTTATTTTCGATTTTTCCGTTCTTAAAAAAATTTTTTTTGATTTCTAACTATCTCCATTCGAAAGAGCACTCTCAAAAACATAGGGTACAGTGATTTAAAAAAATTTTTGGCTCGATTTCATTGTTGGGTATTGATTCAAACTTGAACGTCAAAGTTATGCCATTTGGGCCGAAACCGGTTAATGGCCTCTGTTTCCCATGTAAAATATTTAGGTATATTTACAAAGTCGTTCACTGTCTTGTAATATGTTATCGTTTGACAAAATTCTGTCGTATAACAGGTGTCCTGTGTGTAGACAATTTTGTATATTCTCGCGACTTTCGCGTAGCAGTTACGATCGTGGACAGAGCGAATATTACTAATAAGGAATCTCTAGAATTGTCAATATGAGAGCGAAACTGGCGTTCAATGTTAGAACCTCAATGTGTCAGTTTTCGCCGATGAGAGTAGATAACACAATAACAACTGATCATTAATGGGTAAGTTAAATTTCGTGAGGTCGGTAAGTTACAAGTGTCGATAAATTTTCGGGTGGCGATAAGCTACCGGCGTCGATTATTTATCATGGACGATATGTTTCCGTGACGGGAAGCCTCTTTTTAACGCATGGCGGAAGAAGGATGACGTTCAAAGTTTCCGATTCTTGGATAGATTCAATTAAGCATGATACTTCAAATTCATCCAATATACAGGGTCATCGAAAAGTATTGGACCGCCCTAGTAGCTTCAGTTAGAATGCATTTTGGAGAAAATGTCCATGAGCAAAGTTGTATGGTTTCAAACGGGGAGTAAGATGATGACTTTCATTTTGACCATGTCCTTCCAGATCATTTCAAGGTCAACTTTTTTTTTTTAATGGAACTACCTACATTTTATTGCATATCCTTATAGCTTATCTCGAGCGCTTTCCAAAACATAAGCTATTTTTTCGTTAAGTGCATTTTGAGTTATAAAGGTTTGGATTTAACAATTTGTTAAGTGGCGTGTGGGCCCGGCCAGT
>NW_014559673.1:0-785 GCF_001313825.1 Dinoponera quadriceps
TACTGTCTGCTGATAATTCAACTCGCATCTTATTATCTCTAAGATAATTGTTTTACCGAGATGGTCGCAGTACAATGCCAATTAGAATGGTAAAAAGTAACATCGTTCAAGAGCATAAATGAAAGTTTCATGCAGATTGTTATAAAACAAGTCGCAGAATGAATGAATTTTTCACCTGTGCCAAAATTCTCACTTACAATATAATTTTCTTAGAGGCAAGCAGTTGCTGCGTANAGATAGCCGGAGCAATAAGGTCACTTATTCTTGAAAGTACTCTTGCATCACATGTTGCAAGCAGGCGCACATTCACACATATATATGTATATATATGGGTCATTCCATGTGAAAGGGGTACGCTCAAAAATTAGATTTGATCGAAACCTATGGCAATGGGTAGTACTATTTTAGAAAACATTTGTCGAAATTTTCGGATTTTCTGACCCACACCATGAGCTTCTATGGCTGTCATAAAATTCGAAATTTTGCTTCTACTACCAGTTTCTTAATTCTCGTCGTCGTCGTCGTGCCAATAAACAAAATCTGAAACCATTGTATCTTTATAGCATTTTCCGCACTTAATTACTTAAAGTTTTGCATATTGTTTGGAAAATACTAGAAGACATTTTGTTCACCTCAGTTCCCCCTTTGTCAATCCTAAATTTGTCCATATTGATCTGGGAAATCCAGTTTATGATTTTTAAGATCCGAGGTTCTTTTTATGTGATATTTCAAGTTCTATCGCAATTTAAACATAAGTGCAATTGTAGAAACTGCCATGGGCACAT
>NW_014559674.1:0-534 GCF_001313825.1 Dinoponera quadriceps
GAGAGCTGAGTGAGTGTAGTTTTTCATTCGAGTGAGACACAGTATAGCATTGAGCGCCTCGATACATATCACTTTAAAAAAATGATCTTGCAGTTGTAGCGAAAATGATTTGCGTACGACAAATTAGCGAAAATGGATAAATGATCAGCAAACATTTCAATGTCACATATGTGTTGTATCTAAACAATATAATAAGTGATTGAGAAAGAAATTTTATAAGAATCATTTNTTTATTAAGAAAGTCTTTCTGTAGAGTCCATCCAGATCAAGGCCAATCACACTTCTCATTAAAAATTCGTGGGAGGTAAATTTTCCTGCACATATTGCTAGTATGCTGCTGCAAATTGTACGTATCACGTACCATATTCTAGCAGATACCGAAACAGCAGGCACATTTTACCTGTGACATTTAGAATTCTAGCTAGGCCAGCAAAACTTTTTTCTGAGTGGTATGTTGCACCAGAGTGTAGTGTGAACAAGAAAAAAATATTTTCACGTGCGCCAATTACGAAGACACACGACGTAGAAGGTGTC
>NW_014559675.1:0-1007 GCF_001313825.1 Dinoponera quadriceps
CGCGCTTTAAGCGCCCTGAACATACAGCTGATTCTCTTGGCAACGAGTTATAAACAATAGATGATCAGCGTTGACGAATAAACAACGGGTTAGAGAGATTCTCTCTGGGGCCGTTGAGTCGTCGTGACGTGCGCGACGGTCTTTAACGAACGAGAGAGCTTAAGCCTGCGAGTTACGAGTGTTTCTTTGTAAATAGTAAATATAGTTGAAGTTGTTTTTATTTTAACGTTGTCTCGTTTTATTTCCCCGCGCGAGCGTAACATTTTGGGGGCTCGTCCGGGATTAAAAAAATAAACATCCGGAATCTGTAAGACAAAGCCGTCGGAAAACGATCGTCCGAGATCTGCGGGACTGAAAATTTGAGATACCTGACCGCGTGTGAAAAATGAAGGGTGAGAATTAAGTGGAATGGCAACGGTACATTCTCTGATGAGAACACGACGAGTCAAGCGACGGTGTTGGCGTCAAATGAGGGAGCGTTGCGTGCTACGGAGCGAGAGGATATGAGTGCGTTGACAGGGCTTTCTCCAGAGACGGTTGAGCAAGACTTTCGGACTTTGTTGTGCGAACTAAAAGAGATGCGGGAGGAACAGGCACGCTTACGCGGAGAGTTTAACGAGGTGCTCCAGCATTGCGACGAGGGATGCCAACAACGACGAGAAGGCCAGCTAAGTTCTTCCAATAATAATTTTTGTCGGATCGCGGAAACGAACGTCGCTGTTGCGAGTACGAGTGTCGACAGAAAGGTTGATTCACACGTGGAGTTGGGTTTTAAATTAAAATTAGATACTTACGACAGTACGAGTTCTTTGAAGGAATATTTTTCTCAATTTGATTTGATCGCGCGCTCGAATTCTTGGAATGAGGCGTCAAAGACTGTAGCGCTTACTTCGTGTCTTAGGGGAAGGGCGCGTTCGGTGTTAGAAGCAGTTAAAGCATGTGGAAAATTTGACTCTTTATGAATTAAAGTTTAAATTAGAATTGCGTTTCGGGGAGGGAACATCACA
>NW_014559676.1:0-1223 GCF_001313825.1 Dinoponera quadriceps
GAGAGAGAGAGAGAGAGAAGGGGGAGGGGGAGACGAATTTTCGTCCATAAAAGAAAGAAATCTCTTAACGTTCTTCGTGTCCGGTGTATATGTATACACACAAGCGACACGTGCGAATGTGTACGTGTACGCCTTCGGGGATCCTTTTGTACTTGTGCCATATTATAGGAACTGGTGCATTAGACAGAGTAATACGGCTGGAGGAATTCTAATTGTAGCGCAGCCACGTTGTTCGGTTTAACGATTTCGTCGGACTTCAGAGAATACACGGAGCCGCTGCATAGAAGAGGAATGGGCTTGCGTACAGACCGCTTCGTTGACATATTTAAAGACCACTGTGCATCTCTTGCGACCGGGCAGAATTGCGTGTTGCTTTCGGTCGTGCGTGTAAATGTGTCAATATTCATCCCGCTGATTTGCCCGTCGTAAAATACGGATGTCGCGACGGTATTGCAACAGCGGCGTCGCGAAATGCTTATTATCGTTACACCCGGTATCATGTACCGTTCATTTCGCGTATTCCTCTCACGATAATTATTTTATCCGTGGAACAACGTCGAAATGTACGTTAGAAAATATAGTGTACAAAAATGCGAAGAGGCAAGTTTCTAGCGATATTACTTTGACGGCTAGAATCTAACGATAGTATTTTAAAGATAGACTTTTTTTTATAAAGATATCTTGAGAACGATCTTTAAAATAACTTTGAAAATAACGATAGATTTCCTTCATTTAATACGAAGTGTTGTGTAATAAAAGTGGTATTAGCGAATACAGCATAATTCTATGTAACTCTATATTAAGGCATGATTCGAAGTTTGGAAATAATTGTTTTCTTTCGCGACGTATTTCATCTCTGAGAAAACAATCGAGATTTCGTTGATTACTTAATTGATTATCTACGATAATTCTCTTTTTTTTTAACGTGAATCATTTTCTATATTTGTGATAGCGAAGGAAATGTACGAAAAATCATAACATAATACTTGAACATTTAACTGTGAGAATAAAAGTTTTTAACTTTATCGAGCGATTATTGATAAATTGATAATTCAACTTATCATCATATTATCGAGAAGATATTTTGGAGAGACGAGAAGTCGCTGCAAAATATCTCCACAAAAGTTAAGAGTAAAAACGTTTAAGAACGCTTGTTCTTGAATAGTGTCATGGGATTATTACGTAAGAAATTCGAATAATGAAATTATTTTCATTTTGATTAC
>NW_014559677.1:0-10373 GCF_001313825.1 Dinoponera quadriceps
AGATATGGATCGTCAAGCAGTAAGTTCGGCAGATTCGATTTATATGGAGATCTTTGTTTAAAGATTATATTATAAAATTATTAGAAAGTGTGGCTCAGAAATTACATGATTATTGATAATGGAGGCGACTGGACAACTTATTAACACGTTGATCTCCACGTCACCCAAATCTGGATGACGGCCGTCTTTCCGTGGAGGCCCCATCACCCGATTTCGGGTGACGCTTTCCTTCGTCCAATTTAGCAAGATTTTGCAAGTAACTTGCAGTAGTTTCCATTTGTAACACAAGTATATAATAATAATAATAATATATATAAACATATGTAGAAATAAATAAAATAATTTTATAACAGGCTTTCGTAAATCCTTTCCACAAATACCCTCATGCAAACGAAAATATTTTTACATTAATTTATTTTTCAGTGATATTCTCCAAAACAATTTATAAAAAGTTGCGGTGTGTCAGTACAAGTAGAGCAATATGTTCCTGTTTTTTCACATTTTCCTAGCTTCTTGTCATTGCAAAATTTTCCTGCTTCTCTGATAACAAAGAATGCATATTCTTCTTAGTGTTTTGCTCTACGGATCTTTTCGAATTTTTATATTATGAGTGATTCTTCCTTTATCTTTTTGCTTATTGTTAGATTCACTATGTTGGGAATCTAACCATTCTTTCATCAAAATCTCCTTAAATTCGGAAATTTGGATTTTTTTATTTGACTTTGCCTGGAATACGATGAGTGAATTCACGATGAATGTCCCAATAAGCAAATAGAGTGCCAACTTCCGGTACCACTTGAAGCTTTTTCGCAATGTTGTTGCAATGTTTTTTTCGCAATACGTACGAAACCATCTGGTCGCTTCTCTCGTCAATGCCACACTTTCCATTATTGTAATCAAATACGGCTATTAGCTTAATTTTGGGAAAATTTCCTTGACGATAAATGAACTGGAGTTTGGTACCAGAATGGGCGCATGCTTTGTAGAAAGCATTTTTATGTCCCTCATCTCATCTCATTGCACGTACATCTTTTCACTTCAAGATGACAATTCCGTTGTTATCTTTTTGCGATATTATTAGACTTCTTTTCAATGGGCAGGACATAACATTATTTTGTAGAGATTTCTTGTTATTGCGCACAATCCCAACAGCACGAGTTTTCAAACTTAAACATTTTATCGTCAATTCCTAGCTTGTATAAAAATTGTCTGCATACAAAGTCTGTCCTTCTTTCAATAAATTTTGTGCAAGTCCGCAGTAGACGTATTCGACTAGTTCGGTTTGTTTGACTCCGCTAGTGTCTCGTCCAGAATACATTTTTATTGACTATGCATAACTTTCAGTCGAACATAATTTAAACAATTTTATCCCATATTTATGTGTTTTATCAGGTATAACTGTTATGCCCCTGTTTTGATGCTTTCGCTTCTAGCGCTCTGTACGTACAGCTGATTCTCTTGGCAACGAGTCGTAAGCAACACATGATCAGTGTTGACGAATAAACAACGGGTTTGAGAGATTCTCCCTGGGGTGGTCGAGTCGTCGTGAAGTGCGCGACGATCTTTAGCGAGAGAGAGAGAGAGAGAGAGAGAGAGAGAGAGAGAGCTTGAGTCTGCGTGCTTTCTTGTAAATAGCAAATATATAGTTGAAGTTGTTTCCCATTTAACGTTGTGTCGTTTTATTTCCCCGCGTGAGCGTAACAATAATGTCGAAATATCAGTCTTATACTCTAAGAGATTATTATCTTATCGATTACAATATCTGGGCCTGGTAAAGAAATCTTTTGATAATTTTCACTCAACATGTTTACCAGTGGCAATATTGTTCCGAGTCTATTACCACTCTCTATTTTTTCATTATTTGCAAAATGCAAATTTGCTAACAATAGCGAGACGTTACGCTACGCCGCAATTTGTAGTTGTACAAAGAGTTTTCTGACCAATATTTAATTTTTGGTAGTCTTACTAAACCAATCCAAATTATAAATGCAATAAATTTTCTCATTGCTTTAGGAGAAACTTTTCATTCGGCTGTGTTCAGCCGTTCAGGCTGTGTATTCGGATGTTGCAACAATTTTTGTTCCGAATATCTGTTTCCATAATCAGAAGATCTAGTATTGGTTCATTCAAATATAACGAAAGAGCTTCACCTAGTCTATTATCTAAAAGTAATTCAACCAGAATCCCACTTTTTCCCGTAAATATAAATGACTTGCTTGCCAGTAAATTTGGTCCACTGGGTAGTATTGAGTACACCACCATCATTATTATTTAACTCTTCTTCTTCTCCATTTCCTTAAGGCTTTCTTAAGCTTTTCATCTTCGTGCTCCTCACTCTCCGAACTTGAATTTGATGCAATTATATTTAGACACTATCATTTCAGAGGGATCACTTCATCACTATCATTATTATAACTTTCACGTATATTTTTATATTGTCTGGCAGACATTGTGAGGGCACAAAAATTACAGAAATGTATGTAATATATAAATATTGTACATAATATATAAATAATATTTAAATGTATGTATGTAAATTATAAGAATATTCTAAGATGCAAATATACTTTGAGATGCAGTATGAAACTGTCGAACTGAATCAAACAAAAGCAAGCGAAAAAATATTCTAAGTAATTTCTTATCTTTAGGAATTCTATTCATTGGGTCATATTATATCTTTCGAGCTGACGAATCAAGATGTATACATTATAGCATCTTGGGCTATTCCGTTACCCGAATTTATTGTATGACAAATTATGATATTTTAAAATAAAAAAAACTGGGTAAAAATTAAAAATAAGAAAACAAATTGCTTCTAAAACAATTCACGTTTCACTGGAAGAACACAGAGATTAATTATACTGGTATACAGTGGTATGGTTTTGTCCTGAAGCAGCTGAAATGTGTTTCTAAGGTAATTTTCCACGCTGATTCAAAATCCACAGTCCGTTTTTAGTTGTAGGTCGTCAGGTTTTCGAGATATTTAAAAGACCCATTTTTGCCGTTTTTTGCCTCAATGGTTTAATTTATTCAAAAATTTAAAAGTGAACGGCTGCTTAACTTTGTCCATTGTGTTATTTTAGGTGTGTATCACGCAATAAAGACCAGTGGTAATTGCTGAGCATACCTTCATCTAAAAAATCTTGGTAATGACGCTCAATTCTTCGCATATTCTGGTGCAATCGCTCGCCTTGCTTATCGCTTACTGCGCTCAAGTTTTCCAGGAAAGACTCCATGTGGGAATGTAGAAAATTGGAGATTGAGCAACATGCGAGCACCAATACGACGATAATTTTCCAGCAGATCCGCAACTATTTGCCTGTAGTAGTCGCTTTTCCGATTGTCAAAAAATTTTCGGACAACTTTTTTGAAGTACGCCTTTGCTGCCTTTCTGCGGCTAACAAATTTTGCGAAAAGTGCTAGTCATTAATTAATTATCTTATTTGTGGATCCATAAAGATTTCCTCTTTGATTTTGGCAGAAGATATTTTTGGAAACTGTCGTCAAATACTGGAAAGCAGGTCCGTTCCGGTCGAACGCTATGACAAAGTTATTCATTAAACCAAATTTAATGTGCAGAGGCGTGAGAAACACGTCTTGTGGGTCTATGAGTTGTTTATTTAAAATGTTTTTTTTTACCAAGTGAAAATTGCTGTCTCTCTGGACAAGATGTTCTGGTGTAATGGTATATTGTTGCACGATTGTTCCATAGGCACAAGAAGCAAAAGTATCTTGTAAAACCGCTCTGCATACCAGTTAACATGCCGGTTACCTGTAATGATGTAATGAGTCATGAAATGCAGACTGAAAGTATTTGATCAAATTCAATCTAGAAATGCAGAAATATATTCCTACATTTCTAAGTTGAATTTGATCAAATACTTTCAGATCGCCGCATATGTTCCATTTATGGTTGTTGTATTTGATCACATGTAATATTTTATCCATCGCCTCGTATGTTCTTTTTATGATGACTGTGTGAGCAATTGAAATGGACGGCTTTTGCTTTCCATTATGCAAGAGTGCGGCCTTCAAACTGTACATAGAACTGTCAATAAATATTCGCCACTCATTTTTGTCATATGGTTGGTTCATCTTTTGAAATAAACCTTGAATGTCAGTATAGAAATAGATCTGGTTAATTTTGCTGAAATATGTATTGCATTCGGCATTTCTGTTACTGAAATATATGACTTTTGTTTTGCTTGACAGATATTTCCACTGTTGTAGTCGTGATGCCAGCAATTCAGAGTCTTGCTTCGATAAATGTAAATCACAAACTAAATCGTTCAATTCAGCGTATGTAATCAAATGCATATCGCTCATCGTAAATTTGCTGCCGCTGCTATCTGCTGGTGTCATTTCTTTAGACTCTGGGATGGATATATCCGGACAAGCCGGCAATGGATCATTTAGTCTGCGAGGAACCGACATTGTGACCGACAAAACAATCACATTTTTCACATTTTGTCGAGTTCGTTTAGATATTCCGGTTACTTTACTCAAACAGAAGTAACAGTTACGTGATAACTCGGCTCTCTACAAATGACTGAATCTTTGAATGGCAAATAGATTTTTTCGCCCGTCGACCACCGATATAGCTTTGATCTGCAAGCATTATAAAAAACAGATTATGTTTTCTCGGTATTCATGGTTTGTCCAGATTATCCACAGTAAAACCAAAGTAGTGCAAATATGAGAATTTGAGCAACTCTTTGATTGCATAGCGTTTTTTCGCGACTATATACTCCTCACAAACGTAGCAAAAAAAATCGTATCAGTTTTACATGCTCTATTCGATATTTTTTGTTATTGAAATTATCTGGAAAAATACGCGCACAATGAATTTGCTTCGAATAATCTACTGTAAAGATGAGTTGTCACCATAGCGACACGACAGTACTGCCACCTGGCGATATCTCGAAAACCTGACGACCTAGAAAAATTCTGACGCTGGATTTTAATTCAGCGTGAAAAATTATCATAAGAAAAGTTATCAGCTACTCCAATAAAAGAGTTGACCGAAATTTGTAAACTAGTGTTATAGCACGTATATTGGTAATGCGTTACACTGCGATTCAGCGTGAATTTCGGCCCCGGAAAAACATACTCGATTTACATTGGGAGGTCAAAGTGTTAATAATAAAGTATCACAGTCTAAATTATGCATAATGCGTGTATTTTATTTATTATCCCAATTCGTTTTTGAGTTCCGCCGTACGCTTTTGTCAAACAGACTGTAAGTATATAATTCGAGTATAATATTTTTATATATTTCCTCTTAATATAACACAATCTGTCNAAAAACATACTCGATTTACATTGGGAAGTCAACGTGTTAATAATAAAGCATCACAATCTAAATTATGCATAATGCGTGTATTTTATTTATTATCCCAAGTCGTTTTTGAGTTCCGCCGTACGCTTTTGTCAAACAGACTGTAAGTATATAATTCGAGTATAATATTTTTATATATTTCCGCTTAATATAACACAATCTGTTTTTTATTAGGACATTAAGCATTTATAGTGATAATGAGAGAATGGCATGGAAGTTAAATGTCCCTTGACACTACACAAAATTAATGTAGATTTGATATTAATATTACTTTATCAAATCTTGCGGAATTTTGCGCTTTAATCTGTGGGCTGTGGTGTACTCGTTCATTAGACCAGAAGCATTTGGACGTTCTATGATTATTTCCTTGTATTTGATTGCATAATTTCTGATTTTATCCTTGACGGTTGGTATACAAAAGTATTTATGTTGTTGGCTGTTGGTAACATACCAAGGTGTGTTGATTATTATTCGAAGAGATTTGGGTTGAAATCTCTGTAGGATTTCGACATTGGAATTTGCAGCAGTGCCCCACAGCTGGATACCAAATGCACAGATTGGCTTTAATATGGTTTTATACAACAATAGTTTATTGCTCAGAGGAAGTTCCGATCTGCGACCAATCAACGAGTACAACTTTCTAAGTTGGAGTCCTAGTTGTTTGTGTTTTGCGAATATATGCCATTTCCAGGTGAGTTTTCTATCCATGCGAATACCTAGATATTTAACATCATCAGCTTGGGGAACAGGTTGCCCACTAATAATTACAGGAGGACATGTGTTCTTATAGGTAGTAAAAGTGACATGCATCTATTTAGATTCATTTAACTTAATGCGCCATTTTTTAGTCCAATGGTAAACTGCATCTAAGCCTTCTTGTAAAGTTTTAGATGTCAAGACAGAGTTGCTATGAGCTGCATCAGAGCCGTGTCGTCCGCGTAGGTGGCTATCATTATTCCTGTGAGATTTGGTAGGTCGGCTGTGTACAATAGGTAGAGCACCGTGTTCAGCACATTGTCATGAGAGACCCCTGCCGATATTACATTCAGCTGAGTTATTACATCGTCTTGTTTTACCATAAAGTGGCGTTTTTGGAAATAAGACTTTAATATGACAGAGAATTATATTAGAATTATATTAGAAGGTTTTGTTTGATTTTGTATAATAACCCGTCATGCCACACTTTATTGAAGACTTGGGAAATGTCGAGAGATACTGTCGAACAGTATCGTTCTGCCTAAAGCTTTTTGCGGATTCTCGCCGTTATGCTATATGCTTGTTCAACTGTGGCATGTTTTTGCCGAAATCGAAATTGGTGGTTAGGGATTAGGTTTTTGCTCTTGATTATTGGCATCGTTCTTTGAAACAGGAGAATTTCAAAGATTTTCGCCGGAATCAGTAAGAAGCTAATGGGCCTATAGGACTTGACATCGGTCGGAGTTTACACGGTTTGCATATTCATAAGTAGGCAACTTTCCACCGGGAAAGAACTGAGCATGTTCTCAGTATAGCATTGTACAGGAAAGTGAGGAACTTTATTCCTTCCGGGGGTAATTCTTTCAGGATCCTTCCGGTTATCAAATCGCATCCGGGAGTATTTTTCGGATTTGACTAATTTATGTTAGTTGCTATCTCATTCATAGTAAACTTCTTTATTGATAGCTCGATATCTTGTTTAATCTCTATTATTTTATGTATTTCCACTTCTTCTTCATCACTGGTTCCTCTTGGATTGTGAGAGAGAACTTCGCGAAGATAATTGGCAAAAACATTTGCTTTTTCCATTGGACTTTTCGCCTATCCTCCACTCTTTTTACTGAGAGAGAGAAAAGAGAAGATGGGAGATGAGAGAGAATGAGCATTGTGGTTGCTTGAACTTTTTGGTTGCTTTCCACTGTGAATAGTCCGTTGCTACAGTAGGATCTAAATTTCTCAGATAGCTCTGAAAGCAAAGATTTTTGTCCACATTAAAATTTTTTGAACTCCTTATTGGTTTTGTTTAATTTATTCTTTAGCAACGGAGATCGAGACATTTGCCACATTTTTCGTACCTTTTTTTTTCTAGAACTTTATCTCTGATAATTGCGGAACATTTAAATGCAGTTTTCACATTATGATTTGGCGGAATGTAATTCCATGTTGCTTGCTGGATACAGCGATTAAAATGTTCTATTGCATACATTACATCATTTACCGTTTTTAAGCAGGTATTTAGTGTTAATGATCCCCATAACGCACGTTTGACTTTAAAATTGCCACCAGCAATGAACTTGTCTCCTAGCGTAACAAAAAAGTCTTCATATCGTAACTTTGATTGTGTGCTTGGGTGGACTGTACATTACAGAGATGTTAGTCGGACCGTCCCATTCTTCCACCACCACATTGGTTGCATGGAGATAGTCTGTACTGTACGGATTCGCCCCGTAATGTTTTATGTTATCGCAAATAATAATGGCTGTATCCTGCGTTGAACCATAAGGGTGCAATGTTCTACAGATAGTATACCTCGAAACACGGATATGGCTTTTGACAGTGCAATGAGTCTCTGAGATTAGCATTATATCTTTCTCATGTTCGTTGATAAAGTGTTTTAATTCCTGTATATTGTTTGGAAGTCCATTAACATTCTAGATTGCGATTATAAGTAAGTTGTCCATTATATAAGTTTTGATATTAGCGTTGCTGATGTATTTAGCATAGTGCTAAATTGGCTTACTAATTCTTTTATTGTTTTTGTTATTTGGCCGATTTTGAGTGCTTATATATACGATGTTTGGATTGAATTTGTATTCGTACATAATAATATTTATTGGTTTTCTTTTTTTGAGCTGTTTTGAGTGGCTTGGGCGTAAGTAAAATTATTTCTTGGTGCATTTGATTTTGTGCAAATTTCGGGTCTCGTCTGATTATTATGTTTTAGAGTGGTTATTTCTTTTTCTCTTAATGTGAGGTATTTATTCCTTAAGAGGTTTTTGTAGATCATGCGACCTTTATAATTCGTGGGATGAATGTCTCCATACAAAACGCATTTAAGATTGCTAAATCTATCTTTACTTGAACAAGCCGCCGTTGAGTGCTCTCTCGCTTATTTGACACATCTTGGTTTTCGATAAAAATAGTTTTTCGTATGACCGTATCTTTGACATTTGACACATTGTGGGATTACCTTTTTTGGATATGGGCTTCAAATTGAATTCGATAGTTATGGAGGGATTTGATGTTATATATCTCCTTATTTTAGTTATTATGACCTTATTTTAGTTCGACAATGAAAAGAGATAATGGCTTCTTTGTTATGCTTTGTTTTAGGTTCCAGATGGTCCTTATCTCATGTTCAGTGTTATTTATTGCCTGTTTAATGTTGTCCAGGTTAATGGAATAGTGGACGTTCTTGAGGATGACTCTAAAGCTCCTCTCCTGCTTTGGTTGGTAGGTGTGAAATTCTATATTGCTTGCTTTTAGTTCTTTAGTTATTCTGGTATATGTGTGTGAATCTTTTGGTTACATCTTATCTCGTTCGCCATTTAGAACCTTAATTTCAAATTCAGTTTTAGCTATCTTATTTAATAGATTGGTTAGAAGTTGTATATTTGCTACTTCCGCGATAAAAATGGAAGGTTTAGAAGTCATAGTTTCTGCCCTTTCTTGTTGTCATTATCTACATCTTGATCAATGTTACTAAATCTATTTGTCGTTGGTACTGGAGAGCCTGGCTAGTTTTTTAACAATTTGCTTTGTTTTGCTTTTCCGTTTATTTTTTCAAGGCTATAACAATTTCTTTTTTTGCTGCGAGTAATTTTCCATTCTTCTTCAACGGATTTATTTTTCATTCTCTGCTCACATGCTGAGTTTCGGATATTTAAGCTTACAATTTGAGCGTTTGATAAACAGGATATAGATGGTAACATAGCCATTGTCTCATTTATCAGGGTGTTTCTGTAAATTTAACTTCAACTTATTCCTTGCAGAATCCATAGGGCCGGCCTTCGTAGAGGGTGGATTTCTCGAATTAATGTCCGGAATACCACCTCGGATAGTTTCTGCCGGATTTGCTACTTCCATTGTTTTTCTACTGCTTAAGCCAGATTGCTAGTTTTGGTCCACCCCGGGAATTTTATTTTCCAGGTACCCTTCGTTTTTAGATAACAAGGCACCGGCGAGCTTTTCCCAATCCGATATCTGGGGAGGCGTCCAATAAGGGACTAGAAACCACTCACGGGCGAGAACAATATAGCACAAATATAGTACAAATCAGCATAACTGTCAAAATAAATCAACTCGAAAATAGGGGCAATTTCTTATAAGTTTCGAATTTATGTTTTATTGTGCGCGCGCGCGTGTATGAACATGTGTATATCAATTAGCTGAGAGCCTGCGAATGGTCATTTTGTGACTTTAAACTCATTCATGATTATATTTATATATACGAGGGTGGTCCCAGAACTACCCGACTCAACAAAGAAAACACAAAACTTTTGGAAAAAAATGTACAAGATCTAGGTATAAGGTATAATGTATAAAGTCTAGTAAAAAGTAATCCATTATTTTTGTATCAAATTGGAGGCTTTATTTAACATAGTTACAATGATCCGATTTAGGTCAAATATGCACCGTTTTGTTCGATAACTTGTTGCCAATTCGAAGATAATTTCATTACGCCTCTCTCATAGAAACCCTCGTCCCTATTGGCAAAAAACTGGGAAAGTCGATTTTCACAAGCTTCTCTTGAGGCGAATTTTTCACCAGCAAAAAAAATCGCTATAGACAGGAACAGGTGGTAATCACTTGGTGCAAGGTCCGGACTATAAGGTGGATACAAAAGAACTTCCCAACCAAGCTCCCGGAGCTTCTGGCGAGTCACTATCGATGAGTGTGGCCTGGCGTTATCCTGATGGAACACAATTCCTCTCCTATTGGCCAAAGCTGGCCGGTTCTGGGCGATTGCTTCCTTCAGACGGTCCAATTATTGACAGTATAGGTCCGAAATAAGAGTTTGGCCGTAGGGGAGCAGCTCATAGTAGATAATTCCCTGCCA
>NW_014559678.1:0-204 GCF_001313825.1 Dinoponera quadriceps
GCAACCGATCTTCGACGATCTTTCGAATGACAGTCTTTTGGAAAGGTGTGACAGAATGAAAGGTGTCACAGAATGAAAGTTTCAATTCTACCGTTTGGTGATTATTGCCTAAACACATTCACAGTGGAGCAAAAATCGTCTGAATTGCTGCGGCATATTGCTGCATCGATATTTAACGATGGCTACAATGTAGTGTTAATGATA
>NW_014559678.1:370-3960 GCF_001313825.1 Dinoponera quadriceps
TCTACGAGGAAGCGGAAGGGCTACTTTATGCAGCTGGAATCGCTAATTAGCGTGAAACTGCCGTAAGTTGTGAATATGTAGTATTTTTATGCATCTGAAACTTTAAACGCGTTTTCCTCGAAACACGTTCTTTCGATTTTGTGTAAACGAAATCTACTCAACCGATATGGCTTTATGACCTTTCATTTTAAAGATAATTAAATTCTCTTCGATGTGACTTTAATTGTTTTTTGAAAAAAAATTTTTTAATATTTTTTTTGTATTTTAAAGTCGATTTTTTTAACAAAAAACGCACTTTCAATTTTAAACTGTGTAAAAACATGCAATTTCGACTTTTTCTTTAAAAAATCGAAATGTCACATAGAAGCTAGTATCATAAATATTACAAAAATTTTGGTTTTTGTTTCAGATCAAAATTAAGGACGCTACAGTGTACACAGCGGAGACGCTCCATAAGCGAAGCGATATTAATACGGCGTCCGTTTTTATAGTAAACATCTTTTTTATTTTTGAAAAAATTTCTATGTACTCTTCAATTGTGTATTAAATTCTCATAAAAACGTTTCAAGTTATTATACCGGAGAAAAAAATTCGTGAAATTTATGTATTTTTCGACCGTGTGAAGGAGGTTTTCCCCTTAACTGTGCTTATGAAACATTGATTTCACGCGGCCGGGTCGTGACCGGCTGCGCTCTCACGACGTCGTATACGGGGTGCTCCGTTAGACCGTGATTTCGCGTTTCCGCGATATTCGCGACTGTGAGAATAACGATCGCGGATTCAGGAGGATCCTCACGTCTCATTTATCGCGTGAAAGCGACGGTGTCACGTGATGTACATTTTCTGGAATAATATTAAGTCGATTTCGAGAGGTCTCGTGGGAGGATCCAACGCGATGTTGAAAACAGATTGTTACGACTGAAATATAGGATTAACGAGACGGGTTGATCGGTGATTTAATTGGCCGCATTGTGTGCGCGCAGCAAACTTTTATGGACATTGAAACTACACCATCTTTTCGCCGCAATCACCCAGTGGATCATTATATTTTAAAGCGGCAGCCTCCGAGTTCATGTCTCCGGGAGGGCAGTCTATTTCAATACTCGCCAAACCAGTCGACCCGCTCGAGTACCGGATCATCGCGTATTACGCGACTGGTTTCTCAGTGCCAAATCATGCGAAACAATCGATCAATTTTCCCCGAAATGTATCCGGGCATCATCTCCCATGCGTAGGTATCTCTCTCTCTCTCTCTCTCTCTCTCTCTCTCTCTCTCTCTCTCTCTCTTTCTCTCTCTTACTCTCTTTCTCGCTCTTATAAATATTTATCCGCCGAGAATGCGAACCATGAAAATCGCTTCGTCCGTTATTCCCCTCTCGACGTAGACTCGTGCGAATTTTTTTTCTCGTCGTTGAACATCCACGAGGGACACACGACATTTCAAGGCAGCAGATTTTCTGGGTCATGGATACCTCGGGCGGACGTTATAAGGCTATAGGATATCCTGCGGGATACGCAAGAGAGCAGCTACGGCGGGTTATCACGCGTGCCACGGATCATTACCCTGATGGTCTGCAGAACCTCCGAGACACCGCCAGCACGTTCTGGCTACACATAAGATTAATCGCTTTGGCTATGTTGCAACAATATCGGTGGAACGGCCACCGCCAGGTGATAACGGGCGCGACACGTTTCTGAGAGAAATAAGACGTCCTGACACAATGTCCGCGTGGGAGCACGTACGCGCGCGCGCCTTTTCGGATATTTCAATTGCACCGATGATGACCCGCACCATCCGCGCGCGCTATTAATCGCGATAGTAAGCTGTACAATATAATCGATTTCCGTCCGATCCTGCTGTCAAGAGACGGGTTTCCCTGATGACGGCTGCGTCACTCCCGTATTTAATCAGACAGACATTGATTATCGTCGGTCGCGATGCGCTCGAAAAGTTTCATGCTCTTTGTGAATCATTCCTTCTCTCTGCCTCCTTCCCTCCGCTTGTCCGTCTTCGAAGATGCTTAAATGCTCCTTCGAGGCGCGACATCACGCATTGAATCAATACGCGTCTTGAGAAACTGATATTTTATTTATCAAATCTTCGGGAAATTAATCATTAATTAAACTATTGTACTATTCACGTGGCAATCCAAACTATTATCGAAGTTTCAGTCTTACGATTCACTTTGGACTTAACGTCCGCTGTGAGCAGGCCGAATGCACGAAAATGAACCGACGTCGGTATATTTGCTGTTGGAACGCGGAGGAACGCGGACAACGAATTTTCAAGCGACGATCGTCAGATCCGCTTTGTGTCGCAAGCTCGGATCGTTTCTCGCCTCTTTTCAACTTATCTCCCNCGCCGCAGGGTAACCACCTCGACAGTAGTGCCGGGGCACCTTCGGTGCGTGAGGACACGACCCACACAATGAGTGGTATTCGCCCTCAGGGCCGTAGCGATATACGCGTTCACCAACAATGTGACCGGGCACCGGCCCCATCGCGCGCTATGCGAATATCAAGGACCCATGTGCGCACACAATGCCGGCTTGTGTAATATTTGGCGACGTCAATAACCCAAAATAAATAGCTTTTGTTCCGTACTTTGGGCGCTCCCGGCGTTCCCGCGGCTCCACCTTAAATCTTGCGCTGCCNCTCCACCTTAAACCTTGCGCTGCCGTTTCGACAGCCGGAGACGCGTGTCGCTCGCGTCTTCGAGTTTGTCGAGAGCTCGAGAGGTCGCGAAGAGAGAGAGAAAGAGAGAAAGAGGGATACATTGTTGAAATTTCTTCACTTGAGAAACGGGGAATATGCGAAGCTCTAAAAACTGTAGGATAGCGAATTACAGTCACATCTGCCATGTATGAAAAGATTTAACGTGCTACTCATGAAAAAATTGTAAAATAGATCATCCTAAGCTCAAATCGAGTAAAACTTCCTTAATTTCGGCATTATATATCTTGAACAAACTTTTCTGGCAAAATTGTCTTTTTTCTTTATTTCTTGTTCGTACGAAACAAACTCAACGGTTACTTTAATAGGACGATCAAAAAGCTGACTCAACACTTATTATCTTATTTTAGATTATTATTCATAAATCGGGTTTTCATTTTTATTAAACCTTTCAGCCAAAGATACATTGAAAAATGGATTTGATGATAATTTTAACTAAGTTTGGTTAAGTAGTTTCAACTAAATCTATTACTGCAACCAAATCATTTAGTATATATACTATACTGTAGTACCACACGCTATATACGGTACACAGTATCAAATGATTTGGTTGCAGTAACCAACCAATTTAGTTGAGACTACTTAACCAAATCTTGGTAATTATTACCAAATCTTTGTTGCAGTGCAGAGTTACTTTCCTATTATGCGGTTTAATAGTCGAAAAAACATTGATATCATACGTACAACTACAATCTCTTTAATCTTCTACTATTGGTGAGTTTTTAAACAACTAAAAATTCTCAAAAATATATAATAATTATTCTAAAAGAAACTCTAACAAACTATGAAAAATATGTAACAAATCACTAGATTTCGCAGTTTAATTTCATACATTAGATTGTGATTCGATTTTTACT
>NW_014559679.1:0-234 GCF_001313825.1 Dinoponera quadriceps
CATGTTGAAACAAATCTTTAAACACTTTGAAGATACACATATCACGATTACAATTTGCCAAGGTGCTACTTAAACCCCAGAATTAACAAAATGTGAAAAAAAATAAATGAAAATCATTCGTCAAATATTGGAGGACACAAAGGCGTTAATAAAACATACAATAGAATTAGAGCTAATTATTATAGAAACACAATGAAAAAGGACATACAGAAATCTATAAAGAAGTGTAAAGAT
>NW_014559680.1:0-1878 GCF_001313825.1 Dinoponera quadriceps
TTTGATTATCGCGCACCACCAAATTGGCAAATGTGACCGAAAAATTTCTATTAAAATGAATATACAAAGGCGAACTGTTGAATATACCATCAAGAAATTTAAAAACCGCAATAGTTTAACCAACAGAAAACGTACTGGAAGGCCTCGAATGACGACATTAGCAGAGGACAGGAACATAGTAATTACCAGTGCGACTGACGCCTTACCGCTTCAGAAATCACTTCGTAGATGAACTTGAATCGAGCTAACTCCATCAGCCCAATTACAGTAAAACGCAGACTTGCAAAGGCTGGATATTATGGAGTAATTTTCCAAATATTCTTTGCAGATTTTAGAAGAGTGTTTTGGATCATTGTCGTGCTGGAATATAAATTTCTTGCCGAAAATACGTATCCCCGACGGCAACATTCTATTCTCAAGAATATTGAGGTATTGCTCTTTTTTCATTATTCATTGAACTNTCCCGATCTTGGCTTCCCGAAGTGGCTTCCTTATCGCTACTCTTAAAAGCTATTAATAAGAAAAAACGATTGAAATGTGCTAAAAAATATAAAAACTGGACAAGTGAAAGTTGGAAATCTTTCCTTTGAAGCGATGAGTCAAAATTTGAGGTTTTCGGTTCAATAAGAAGAGTCTTCGTTTGCAGATCACCAGGTGAGCGCATGTCCGACACATGTTTAATTCCCTCTGCCAAGCATGGTGGAAGCTCTGTTATGGTTTGGGAATGCTTTGGCGGCAACAAGATCGGGAACATCTACAGAGTTCACGGAATAATGAAAAAAGAGCAATACCTCAATATTCTTGAGAATAGAATGTTGCCGTCGGCGATACGTATTTTTGGCAAGAAAGTTATATTCCAGCACGACAATGATCCAAAACGCTCTTCTAAAATCTGCAAAGAGTATTTGGAAAAATTGACAAAGGAAGGAAAACTGGAAGTAATGATTTAGCCACCGCAGTCATCCGACCTCAATCCAATTGAAAAATTGTAAGACGAGATTGACAGAAATATCAAAAAGTTATCTTCAACTTCTTCTAAACACCTCTGGAAAATGTTACAAAAGGAATGGAAGAAAATCACAACAAAAACGCTAAATAAACTAATTAAAAGTTTACCTAACTTTGTGAGACTGGTATTCGAAATCGGGGCAGTCATATCGATGAGTCAAAACTTTAATTGTTTTCCCTTGTAAATTGTTATTTTCATACTGTTTTTAATTGTTTTCATATATATAAGGTCTAGTAAAAAGTAATCCATTATTTTTGTATCAAATTGGAGGCTTTATTTAACATAGTTACAATGATCCGATTTAGGTCAAATATACACTGTTTTGTTCAATAACTTTTTGCAATTTCGAAGGTAATTTTATCATGCCTCTCTCATAGAAACCCTCGTCCCTATTGGCAAAAAACTGGGANGCAAAAACGCAAAATAAACTAATTAAAAGTTTACCTAAACTTTGTGAGACTGGTATTCGAAATCGGGGCAGTCATATCGATGAGTCAAAACTTTAATTGTTTTCCCTTGTAAATTGTTATTTTCATACTGCTTTTAATTGTTTTCATATATATAAGGTCTAGTAAAAAGTAATCCATTATTTTTGTATCAAATTGGAGGCTTTATTTAACATAGTTACAATGATCCGATTTAGGTCAAATATACACCGTTTTGTTCGATAACTTTTTGCCATTTCGAAGGTAATTTCATCATGCCTCTCTCATAGAAACCCTCGTCCCTATTGGCAAAAAACTGGGAAAGTCGATTTTCACAAGCTTCTCCTGAGGCGAATTTTTCACCAGCAGAAAAATTCGCCATAGACAGGAACAGGTGGTAATCACTTGGTGCCAGGTCCGGACTATAAGGTGGATGCAAAAGAA
>NW_014559681.1:0-507 GCF_001313825.1 Dinoponera quadriceps
TCTTTCAGATTTATTTAAAACCCGACTAAAATAAGCAATGACCTTTTCTTGACCTTCTTGAATCTGAGATAGAACTGCACCGATATCAAAATTCGATGCGTCAGTATCAACAATAAGTTCCCCATGCTCCAAGGGAAAAGACAATATCGAAGTAGCAATCAAAGATTGTTTTAATTTTTCAAAAGCTTCTTGACATAGAGAAGACCAAATAAATTTCGATTGATTTTCAGTAAGAANTAAGAACAAATAAAGGCTTTGCAATCAAAGAAAAACCTTTTACAAATTTCCGGTAATAAGAACAAAATCCAAGAAAACTACGAAGCTGTTTTTTAGTTTGAGGTATCGGCCAATCCGAAACAGCAGACATTTTTTCTGGATCTTTCGAAATCCCTTCATTTGAAACAATATGGCCCAAGAACTTAACGGAATTTCCAAGAAGAACGCATTTCTTAGGATTTAATTTTAAATGAGCGGATCTTAATTGCAGAAAAACAGCTTTTAAGCGTT
>NW_014559682.1:0-384 GCF_001313825.1 Dinoponera quadriceps
AATTAAAGTATTGTTATTGTTACTGTTAACCCGGTCTCGAATTTATTACTTTACCCGACTTCTCCCCGACGGGTCTGCGGAATCGAAGAAGAACGTTGAGAACCACGACGCTCTACCACGAGAAATAGCGAGTGAGGCGATTCGCTTTTTAGCGAAATAAAACTGAGCTAACTGAGGTGGGTCTGCTGCCGCGCGAATGCGGGAGCGAAGAAGTCCCGCAACCGACGCGGACGCGAATTGCGGCGACACTATATTCAAATAAGTATTTTGTTTGAGCCAACTAAATGGGTTTTTCAGTATATTTTTTAGAATGTCGCGGACAAACGAGCATAACTCAAAAGACGAGTATTTACATGTGAACATATATTATTATAAATAAGCGCA
>NW_014559683.1:0-669 GCF_001313825.1 Dinoponera quadriceps
TCGGGCGAAATTTGCGAGTGTACGTGTAATAGGCAAAATAACGTGAATGGCGTGTGAATTTTGCCTTTCCTTACGTTAAATCGTGAATGGGTGCAAACTGGCCTGTGTGATTGAAATATTCATCTTTATTACGTTATTTCCGTGCGGCAGCCTCGCAGATTTCAGCCGGCGAGGGTTTCTTTCGATTCTACATCAGAAAACGTGAACTAATGCAANGTAAATATGATAGTTCCACGAGAAAAGTTAAAGAAATCAATCCTCGGGCGAAATTTGCGTGTGTACGTGTAATAGGCTAAATAACGTCAATGTCGTGTGAACTTTGCCTTTCCTTACTTTAAATCGTGAAAAGATGCAAACTGGAGTGTGTGATTGAAATATTCATCTTTATTACGTTATTTCCATGCGGCAGCCTCGCAGATTTCAGCCGGCGAGCGTTTCTTTCGATTCTACATCAGAAAACGTGAACTAATGCAAATTCACGTTTCGGCTTGAATCTGTTCGACTAAACATGCTAGTTCCATGAGAAAAGTTAAAGAAATCAACCCTCGGGCGAAAATTGCGGGTGTACGTGTAATAGGATAAATAACGTCAATGTCGTGTGAATTTTGCCTTTCCTTACTTTAAATCGTGAATGGATGCAAACTGGCGTGTGTGATTGAAATATTCATC
>NW_014559684.1:0-270 GCF_001313825.1 Dinoponera quadriceps
ATTTTTCGTCACCCGTCACAATTCGATACAAAAATGATTTTCTTTCGTGACGTTGAAACAGCATTTCACAAGTGACTTTGTGATTTTCCATTTGACGTTCATTCAAATTGTGTGGGACTCATTTACCGAGTTTATTGATCTTTCCCATTGCTCGTAAACGTCTGCTGATTTTTTCTTGTGATACATGTAATGCTTCTGCTAATTGCCGTTGAGTTTGAGTTGGGTCATCATCCAATAACTCCTGCAATTGCTCGTCTTCGCATTTTTGTG
>NW_014559684.1:296-1617 GCF_001313825.1 Dinoponera quadriceps
TTTAAATTGTCGAAACCATGTCTCACATGTTCTAATCGATAGAGCGTGTTCACCATATGTTTCTACCAGCAAACGATGACTTTCAACAGCTTTTTTCTTTTGATTAAATAAGGACAGCAATGCGTGCCGCAAATGTTCTTTTTCAGGCACAAAACTCTACATGATCATTGAACAATAAAACAAAGACGCTAGTTTTTGGGGGAATCTACTTGTTTGTGTTTGTAGTTTTAAATGTCAGACGAACAAAATGACGTATGTGTCAAATTAATACGCTGCGTACTTTTCGCTGGCGCCATCTCTTAGTTAAACCGGAAAAAACTTATGCATACACCTGGTATGTCTGAAATATTTATGAAATGCTTAAGTAATCTATAGTAATCTATATCTATCGAGAAATATTTCAGATACATTTTGTGCATAAATCTGTAACGAGTCGGAAATTGATCGTTTGAGCGATGTACAGAGTGACAGAAAGAGTGACATGTACAAAGTACAGACCAATAGAAATGTGTTGAAAGTAAACTGTTATATATCCCTTCTCAAGTGTCGGCTGCTGTTTCACAGACTAGAGTTCGCTTAAGATCCGTCAATTTCTTTTAGACTGTCGTACAGACCAGTTTGCTAATGCAAAGGATGGACGTGTTAAGTATGAAAGAAAAGATATATTTCATAGAGTACTTCTACACTAAAGACAAGTACTATATTGCGGTGTATCGTGGATTCCGTTGTATCGTGGATTCCGTAGTAAATATGGATCCAAAAAGGTTTCAAGGGAATCTATACTCAGAAAATAGTTCAAAAGTTAAGTTTTTGATACATTTTACTAATTTTCTCTCTCCGTATAATCGCCCCTAATTACCATTATGTTGGTTATGTGAGAACATATTTATTTTTCAATATTTTCACACAGGATTAATAAAATTTTACTATTTGTGGCACTTTGAGCGATCATCGACATGATTTACCCGGTTCATCTCGTACCGTTATAATAGAAGAAATAATTAATGAGGTTCAAACATATTTTGACAAAAATCGGAACATTTCAATTTGGAAAGTCACTCAGGCTTTGGATTTAAAGCGAAAATCTTCCCAAAAGATTATGAGAGACGTTATTAAATTGCATCGGTACAAAATTACAACTTATCAATTGCTGACGTAGAAAGCTATCGAGGAACGAGATAACATTTGGAAATCGATAACCTACATGTTTGAAAATAACGAACTCGATTTAAAAAAAAAAATATTTGAGGATGAAACTCATTTTTGATTGAACGTATACCAGGTGTACCGGTATGAAGTGAGCGTCAAAATACAAATGTCT
>NW_014559685.1:0-486 GCF_001313825.1 Dinoponera quadriceps
CTTGCGTTTCATACGTTAAATCGTGAACGGCTGCAAACTGGTGAGTGTGGTTGAAATTTTCTGCTTTATTACGTTATTTCCATGCGGCAGCATCGAAGTTTTCAAACGGCAAGCGTTACTTGCGATTCTACATCAGAAAACGTAAACTGATGCGAATTCTCTTTTCCGCTTGAATCTTTTCAACCAAATACGCTAGTTCCACGAGAAATGTTAAAACAAATCAATCCTCTGGCGAAGCTTGCGAGTTTGCGTGTATTTTGCGAAGTAACGTGAATGTCGAGTGAATCTTGCGTTTCTTTACGTTAAATCGTGAAAGGATGCAAACTGGCGAGTGATTGAAATATTTATCTTTGTTACGTTATTTCCATGCGGCAGCCTCGAGAATTTCTACAGGCGAGCGTTCCTTCCGATTCTACATCAGGAAACGTGAACTAATGAAAATTCACGTTTCGGCTATAATCTTTTCGACCAAATACGCTACTTCCA
>NW_014559686.1:0-327 GCF_001313825.1 Dinoponera quadriceps
AAGAAAAGTGAATCTGCACTCATCAAAGTCAAAACTCGGCTCTCAGCTGGAAAAGTTTTTGCAACTGTATTTTTGGACTTTAAAGGTATTTTACACGTCGATTTTCTTTACGTCGTACTGTGAACGCCACATACTACTGCCAACTTTTGAAAGAAGCAAAACGCGAATATCGTCGGAAAAGACGCGGATTTCCAATCCGAGACGTTATCCTGCTTCAAGACAATGCTCGGCCTCACATAGCTGCCTTAACTCGTCAAGAAATTGAAGAACTGGTCTGGACTACACTGGAACACCCTCCCTATAGTCCGATCTTATCGCCCTGCAATT
>NW_014559687.1:0-1152 GCF_001313825.1 Dinoponera quadriceps
AAGAATAAAGTTGGAGTTTGTCCTTGTGCAAATGCAATTCGTGATGTCAAAGTTCTTCTATCATAACAACTGAGAATAATCCAAAGCAAAGTGCATCAATAACATTGTCAATTGCTACCTTAGTCCTAACAATTCCTGATGAGTAAGTTGTGCCTAGTTTCAGACTTTATTTTATCAGGATACAATTCTTGTCAAGTATCTCTTAATACATCTTTTAATTAAGAGTTTTCCACAACATTAGACGGTATTCGATGCTTATATATTTATCTCTGTCTCCCAGGTAAAAGTGGTAAGTAAATTTGAGGTATGTTAACAAAGTTATTCACTGTCTTTTAAGAGGTTTGCTTTTGTTAAAATACTGCCGTATTACACGTGTCTAGTTTATAGACAGTTTTGTATTTTTCACGATATTCGCGATGCAGCTACACTCTCACACAGCGTCTGTAACATGAGGAAGCTCAAGAAATATCAACAAGAAAGAGCGACACTGCCGTTCAATGTTAAAACTTGTATGTGTCAGTCTTTGTCGGTAAGAATGGATAACACAATAACAACTGATCAATAGTGGATAAATTAAATTTCTCGAGGTCGATAAGTATTCGAGAATCGATAAGTAACCACAGTCGATAAGATACCGGAGAGCGATAAGTAACCATAGTCGATAAGTTTCCCGAGAGCGGTAAGTTACCGGGGTCGATAAGTTTTCAGAGAGCGGTAAGTTAACGGGGTCGATAAGTTTCCGGAGAGCGGTAAGTTACCAGAGTCGATATGCTTCCTGTGATTGGTACGTTTCCCGGGGATGTATCTTTATTGCACATCGCAGAGTGAGGTTCAAAGATTCCAATTTTTGGATAGATTCAAATAAGGATGGTACTTCCCACTTACCCAATGCAAATAAATCATACTATTTTCTAGAAGCAATCGATGTCATTAGACATGCATTACGAAGGGCTGAGTAACCTGTGTAATCTCATAAATTTCAAGTGGCTTAGTATGGCAAAAATATCGAGGACTTTGAAAAAATATCAGCAGAGCCTCGGGAGTAATTTGGCATCTCAGCCTGTGAAAAAATTACTGAGAGAGAATTGGAGAGACACTGTACAGAATGTTTAACGTGAAGAAATTGATTGTTACAACAAATCTGCTGCGCCA
>NW_014559688.1:0-685 GCF_001313825.1 Dinoponera quadriceps
GCCAATCAGATGCCGCATCGATCGGCGTGATGGATCCGTGCAACGGCTGCCTCCTGTGCTAAAGGAACCCGGCGATGGAGCCCTGCTCGATACACTGTGCGGCCCGACGGCGATCGAAGCAGACGTCCCAACTCAAAAGCGAGCGAGCGAAGCTGCCAAAATATTAGGACGAGTCCTGAGGAGAGGCGAGCTTCAGGCGGCAAGTAGGTGAGAAAGAGAATCATTGTACTGCCAAGGAGAGGAAATGTATTAGAGTTGCGTTGTAATTCCGAGTTAGTTGCCGTCGCTTCTCAGCGGCATAGACGCGATAAGAAGACCGGGAATTGGAACTCGTTGGAGGTCCGTGGCGCCCTGAAGGTTGGATCGCACGGACTTACGAGATTTGGAGGCCACGTCGCGGGGCGACAAGGGTCGTGCTCGAGAGAATTTTGAGCGTAGGGATCCCGGAGACCCGGATGCCCAACGGAAAACCCGGCGAGATTTGCGTAACAACGCCGGGCAAAAGTGCTGCCGGTTAAAAGACGCGCGTTATCAGAGCTGCCGTCAAGCGGTTCAGATTCGCCGCCTAAAACTACATCTCGCCGATAAGCGCAAGCAAGAGATCGCTCCCTTTTAAATTTGTTACGGAATCTTCCAGGGTGGTGAAGTTAGTTGTGTGTTCTTGAATATTCCCTTATAAATCTAA
>NW_014559689.1:0-712 GCF_001313825.1 Dinoponera quadriceps
CTAAACAAGCACCCCATCGACTATTTGACCGGGAAATGACCTTTGACCCTTAGCGTGTCGCATATGGCTGAAAAATATACTTTACCTTAAAAAACCTTAAAAATGCTGTTATTTTGACGTTTTGACCTTGAAATGATTTTGAAATGACATTTGACTCCTATTAAAATTTATATGGTTGAACGCAGAATTTCAAGCGCTATCAGAATCTGTGGTCAAAAATATGGGTTCCTATTAAAAAAAATAAAGTTGATCTTGAAATAACCTTGAAAATCGATTTCAAGGTCAAATTCAAGGTCACCATTCAATTTCCCCCACAAAAATAGGAAACTTTTGTCCCGAAAACTTTTTTGATTTGGGTCATTCCCAGTGAGTTATTTAAGTGGTTAGATTAAAATGGGCCACCCTGTATATATTAGGTCTAGTAAAAAGTAATCCATTATTTTTCCAATAGAGGGCTTTACTAATCTGTATCTGGCGTTGTATAAGTCCGATCGGATTACGCCAGATGGCGTTAGAAAAATAAGATTTCGTACTAAAAAAACCTCTCAGATAGTTTTGTGATTTCTTGACTCAGTATTGTTTGAGCGCGCGTCAAAGATGGACACTAGCAAAGAGAAAATACGACATATTTTAGTTTTTCTACGATAAAGGCGAAAACGCAAGTCAGGCGGCTAAAAATGTGAATAGTGTTTATGGTCCTGATACTGTAAGA
>NW_014559689.1:809-1103 GCF_001313825.1 Dinoponera quadriceps
GAGTCCGACCGTCATGTAAGCACCGTTTCGATTGCCAAGGAGCTAAATATTGCACAAAAAACCGTTTGGAACCATTTAAATGATGCTGGATTCAAAAAGAAGCTCGATGTGTGGGTGCCACACGAGTTAACGCAAAAAAACCTAATGGATCGAATTTCCATCTGCCAATCAATGCTGAATCGCAACAAAATCTATTCATTTCTGAAGCGGATAGTTACTGGTGATGAAAAATGGATCAATTACGTCAACGTCAAGCGAAAACGATCGTGGTTAAATCGCAATGAGCCGGCGCAA
>NW_014559690.1:0-2009 GCF_001313825.1 Dinoponera quadriceps
AATTGATCAGCATTTTCATCTTGCCCTTTTTGGCTCATTTGATGCTGCTTTTTGTTACCAGTGTTACGTCCTGTGTGTACCGGAAACTATGAATCTCTCTTATTAATTATATGATTGGGAAACAGACGAATTTCGGGCTAGCGCTACTGTAACAAAGATAAGAGTACATTGGCCGCCGTTAAACGTTCCGTATGGTTCCCCAGGTGTTATCATTCATTCCGCCTTCATGTAAGGTATGTAGTTTATTTACATCCTGGGTACTCCAGGGACGACAGATTCGTTTTTTTATATAACTAAGATATCTAGCCACCTCTACGTTAAGCACGTATGTGTCCATACTGGGTACCTAAATAGCAACGAATTCCTCCTCTTATGATTATAAAACTAACAAATTTGATCAAACGGTTTATGAAAAGATACGAGTACACGCCGCCCACATATGTTATAAGGCTCCCGATGGGGCTGCGATCTATCCACCCTTGTATAACAAGGGCCCTCCTATGTGATTAGGTTCTTAGAATTGTTTATATTAATACTAGGAATTTTCCAGAGTAACCGTCTTCCACGCAACCTCCTCTCATTGGTAAACGTCATCCACCACCTCCTGAAATCTTTCCTATATAAGCCTTACCCTTTTTGCTGCGAGCGCAGTTACAATAGTAGTTCTTTTGCAGTCAGTGACAGTCACAGTCACAGTTACAATAGTAGTTTTTCTTGCAGTCAGTCAGTCAGTCAGTCAGTCGGTGACAGTCACAGTCGCAGTTACAATAGTAGTTTTTCTTGCAGTCAGTCAGTCAGTCAGTCAGTGACAGTCACAGTTACAATTACAGTTCAGTCTAGTTTAGTTCAGTCCAGACCAGTTCAAGTTCAGTAGAGTACAGTCAAGTCCAGTTCAAGTTATAGTTACAATTAGAGTTACAGTCGCAGTCACAGTTGCAGTTCTTAGTTCAGTCTTCAGCAGTCCATAACCATAGTCTAGTCCAACCTTCGTCTTCGTCTTCATGCGTCCTCATCAGTCTATTGATTCATCTAAATCGTAAGTCTCCATTTCATATTTAAACATGACTTTTAATCATTTCAATCCAATTTCCAATCCCACTTCATCCCTCAAAACACATACCTGCACTGCNTTGTTTTTTTTGTATTATATAACGATGTTTTCCTCGCTATACCGATATGTTAAACATTCTTGTTGCGTTATATCCGATTGTATTAAATTAAGTTACACAACTTACCTTTTGCTTAATCTCACTTTAATCTTCATCCTATATTTGCGTTATTCCAGTAATGCTGATTTATAAAAATTTGTTTAATGTTAACCCACATATTTCATTGTTTAACTTTAGCTAACACTTTCATCTTTTTAATGTTGCATCTTTTACAATGACTGTTCTTATCAATTTACCACTATTATTAATCCATCCGAGAAACAAATTATATTATTAATAAACAGTTTTATTCAAAATGCCCTAAATTTAATCAAGTCGTTAAAACTATTTATTCATCTCCTATCAATTACCTAAATATAAATTCCCCTCTCAACACACTCATATGGTCCTATCCCAGGTAAAGAGATTAAGTTCTTTGACCTAAATAAAGGACGACCTAACGTACGTTCTGTGATCGGAGTAAATGGGCCTCTCCGGACCTTGACCTGATCTGCAGACCTACCAATACGTTTAGGACTCGCCAGTGCGCGAGTAAACAATTTTGTTGCGTTCGTCTTCTTCCAGGACGTAACACCAGTCAAGTGGTTAAAATGGAATAATTTCTGATCCAGGTTCTGGATTACTGTCAAACTTTGTCTACTAAGTTACTAAGTAAAAAAAAAGTTACTTTGGCTAACTAACTTTTAAATGCAATATAGATCAATTTGTGATTTTTCCATTATTTTGAGTCATGGTCAATGCATCTTTCATCGGACACTTTGACGTTCTCTACGCCGGCTATGTTACCGAAATTTTTGAGTTTTTCGTCTTCTAGGTATGCAGACCTCTCCAAATTTTTCA
>NW_014559691.1:0-1575 GCF_001313825.1 Dinoponera quadriceps
GACTTTTACTCACAAACTCCGCACGAACTTTTGCACTCACCCAATATAACCGATCTTGCTATAATCTTAGATCAATGTTATTTCAAATTGGAGACGATAATAATTTTGTTACAAAATATTATCTTTTAAAATATTGTACCTCTTCATATAAACGGTGTTGCCATAATCTTTGCTCAATGCTACTCGAGAATGGAGAGAATATTATAAATTTTTTATAAAAAATATAACTTTTATAATTTTATTCTGCTGCGTGAGTAGAGTCAACGCGAGTAGTGTGTGGTGCCCGTCGCAGCGCAGTAGAATGGAAGTCCGTGGTGACAATAAATTATCTCTCGTTCGAAGATAAAATTGTCTTTTTCATGTTTTCCGCCCGACACAGCGGCCGACAGCGTGTCGGTACCCGAGAGCTGAGAGACTAGAGTCGTCTTTTGAGTTTGATCTCACGTCCTTTTCATTTTCCTCTTATGTCTCAATCAGGGGGGATAGTTTTGATGTTTCAGCGTCACTTGGATGTAGACGCTGACCATCTTGATTTCGGTATTGTATTTGCCAGAATGAAGAGTTGCATCACTGCAAGGTGACATTTCGTAATTGAGGTTACGTGCGAACGTGATATGTTTAAGGCAATCGACATGCCTCATAGTTATGCTTAAAATATCCTTCCCCGTTGGAGGAAGAAAACTGAGGAACGACGTTTTAGCTTACAATAATTTTCCCGTTGACAAATAATTTTGCTATAATCGTTAATCTTATAAATATATATTAGGTTAAAAAAAAAGAAATCCATTATTTTTTCGGTAGATGGCTGTAGTGATCGATATCTCGTAAAGTATCGATCAAACAATTTCAGATTTATGCTCGTTGGAAAGGTGACATTTTGAACTAAAATAATTCTTTTGTTGTTTTTTGTTTGATCCATTCAGTTGTGAGTTACAGGGTATTAAAATTGAAACAAAGAGAAAATTCGGTACATTTTACAGTTTTTCTTTGATAAAGGCGAAAATGCAAGCCAGGCAGTTGTAATTGTGAATGGTGTTTATGGTGCCGATACTGTAACAGCCAATTACGTGCAATTTTGGTGTCGTCGATTCCGTTCTTTTGATGTTGAAAGATGCACAGGTAGGCCCGTCGCCGAAAATGTCGATAAAATCACAGAAATAATCAACCGGCATGTTAACAGTCGTAGCATCGCCCAGGAGCTAGAGATAGACCATAAAACAGGTTTAAACCATTTGCCCAAAGCTGGATTCAAAAAGAAGCTCGATGTTTGGGTGCCACACCAATTAACACAAAGAAACATGATGGATCGAATTTCCATCTGCGAGGCCTTGGCCAAACGGAATGAAATAGACCCATTTCTTAAACGGATGGTGACTGGAAATGAGAAATGGGTCACATATGACAACATTGTGCGAAAATGATCGTAGTCAAACCGCGGTGAAGCAGCTCAAACGGTGGCCAAACCAGGACTAACGGCCAGGAAGGTTCTGCTGTGCATTTGGTGGGACTGGAAAGGTATCATTTATTATGAGTTGCTTCCATATGGCCAAACACTAAATTCGGATCTCTACTGTC
>NW_014559692.1:0-460 GCF_001313825.1 Dinoponera quadriceps
TTATACCAAAAGTGAAGCATGAGAGGTGCGTTGAGTACCTTGGGCTAAGAAACATTCCAGGTGGCAGAGCGAACCGAAGCACACATTGAGGAAATGTGTTGGAATTAAACATTGAGTCTCTAGGCACAATGCGTGCTCTTATATTGTCTTCTAAATTAATCGAATGCGTGTGCCTATCCCGATCGATATTCGATAATGTATCGAATATCGATACCCATCACGAGTTTCCACACTCTCTCACATATCTCACGTAGCCATCGAAACATGTTTTTCTATATAACTCAACCGGATCAAATAATCTCTCTAGTATATTAAGCCATCCGGCCATACCTCTTAGGCCTTGTAACTCACTCTATTCTTTTCTTATACAAATAAAGTGTTACGTTCTCAAATAATTTTAACATTCACATTCTTTATAACTCATCCTGAACTCATCCTGTCCTCATCGTGACCTCGTCCA
>NW_014559693.1:0-496 GCF_001313825.1 Dinoponera quadriceps
CTCCTAATAACGGTAGAACTGGTAAAACACCACCACGTTTCGCTGTCCGGAGTATTCGTTTTTTATTCATCATCTTCTTCGTTTTCATCCCCATGCCGAGTTTTTTCTTCGTTTTCATTGCCGGCCAGACTGCTGTAGCTGCAGCTCTCTCCCCTAGAGTAGAATCTTTCGCAGTTATGCGTTCTCTAACTCTCACAGCGAGAATCTCATCCGCTGCGTGCCTTTCGGCGAGATCGTTGCTACGCGAATACGCGATATCGTGCTCGCGACACGCGGCGTCTAATAGATTAATACCTCGATTGCCTCTGGCCAATCGTTTTGCCAAGCGAGTTCCAGGACCGCAAAAATTATATCCAGGTATGTGTAACTCGACGGGCAACGCGTTTATCGCACGATTCAACAAACCACTACCTCGTTTTACACACGTCGCTGACATTCGTCACAGTCTCTGATCAATAGTGCTGGACCGTCGATTTGCGTTCGCTGCCAAGGGCGA
>NW_014559694.1:0-3265 GCF_001313825.1 Dinoponera quadriceps
GAAATTTAATTAAGGATTTATGGGAAGGGTTTCGGGGAATCTGGAAATTATCCCTTTAATTGAGAGTATTTTTTAAGGAATCGTGGGGAATCTGGAAATTGTCCCCTTGATTGAGAGTATTTTTTAAGGAATCGTGGGGAATCTGGAAATCGTCCCCTTCGTTAGGAAAATTGTGGGAGATAATGTTCTCATGAGAGGCGTAGGAAGTAATCTTTTCCTCGCGATTTTTATTACGTTCTGAGTGAAAAGAAAGCTTTTGTTCTCCATGCCCCGCATCCTCTAGAATCATGTCTGGGACTTCGTCGGCAAGTTTTTTCTTTTTAACCTTATTGTCCTGATAGTCAGGTAGCGCAGAAACCGGGTTTTCACTTTCTTCGTGATCAGAATCGTTTGTCTCGTTACCATTATTCGTAATACTGTCTCTTTTCTCATTATCCTTAGAGTATGCCGGTCGTATATTAATAGTGGGTATCAATAATTCTACTTCTGTGTCCAAAGAATTAACAACATACATATAGGCTTTACCGTTTTTATTTTTTACTATAGTTTTTGCTTCTACTTCTACTCCTTTATTATTAGGTTATTTTCGGTAGATACCCTTCTTTGATGTTCTATGCGCGTGAAGAATAAAGCTTTTGAGTGCGCGGGTACTATTATAGATTCGGAAGAATAAAAAGGAACTCTTGTATTTTGAACCTCTAAATGTCCTGTCGAATAATCAATTCTGGCTCCGGCCTGTTGAAAGAAATCGTTACCCAGTATTCCATTAGTTTGAATAGGAAAATCGTCAGATATAACATGGAAATCGACAGGAATATCCAAGATAATTATAGTTATCTTCCCCATGGTATACACAGGGTGCTCATTAATTCCATTTAATTTTAATACCTGGTTAGAATCTATTTTTGAGAATTTCGAGATCCGGTTTTCTTTAATTAAATTGGGTCCTGAACCTGTAGCTAGCATGAATGTTTCGACATAATTATTGTTTTGTAAGCTTAATTGAACAGTAGGAACAAATTTCAGTAAGCTTAATTGAACAGTAGGAACAAATTTCCTTATTCAAATTAATTTCTACTGATTGTATTACAGGAGTTCCGTTGTAAAGTTTTCGGCTTGAGCCGTCATTACAGGATGCCCTTGCCCGTTGGGACCCCGATTCGCGTCCGTAATCACAGGTCCTGGATAGTTTTCCTGTCTTTTACGATTATTTTCTAATCGCAGAACACAATTTTCTATTAAGTGATTTGTGGCTTTACAATATCTACATTGAATTGGCGGAGCTGGAGGATATTCGACTGGTCGGTTAAAATTATTTTTTTCTGATTGATTTCCGCGGCATTCCCTAGCTTTTTGCCCTATTTTGTTACATAATTGGCAAATGAGTTGAACACTATTATTCGATTGATTCCTGTTTCCATTTTGTCGTTCTCATTGAGATGCTGAATGCCCACGTCGATTACACCACTGACAGATTTCGTTATTAACTCCTGAATTACGATTGGTATTGGAATAACAATTTTTTGTGTTATGGCCCATCTTATTACACATTTGGCAGACATTAGTATTATTAAAGGATGGATTACTATGATTAGTATAACAAATTTTCGCGTCATGACCGGTTTTATTACATAACTGACAGGCAGTATGATTATTAGAAAATGAATTATCCCTACATTCGCGGAAACTATGGCCGTATCTTTGACAATTTTGACTAATAATGTTAGGTTGATTATTAAACAAGCAATTTTGTGCGGTGTGGCCAGATTTAGAACAGATCTGACATATGACAGTATTACCTTGAATTGTTTTAACAGGGTGCTTAACAACGGAGTCTCTCAATCGACATTTAGCAGCACTGTGTCCGCGTTTTTGACAAATTTGACATACTAAAATCTCATTATTGGTGTTAGANTGTGCGGTGTGGCCAGATTTAGAACAGATCTGACATATGACAGTATTACCTTGAATTGTTTTAACAGGGTGCTTAACAACGGAGTCTCTCAATCGAAATTTAGCAGCACTGTGTCCGCGTTTTTGACAAATTTGACATACTAAAATCTCATTATTGGTGTTAGAGGTTATTGTGTTCTGTAAGTATAATTGGCACTTTTCTGCAGTGTGGCCAAATTTCCGACAAATCTGACATAGATTTTTAACAGGTGAGGAATTTCGTACCTCTTGTAATTCACTAATTTCTTCCAATTCCTTTTTAATCTTTAAAGCTTCATTTATCGTAGCAGTTACATCTAAATTTCTAGGCATCCTTCTTTCTATTTCAGTCGTTAGCCCTTTAATAAAGCTTCGGCACATTTCTCTTTCTATATTTGTTTTAAAAATTTGATCCATTATTCCGATAGTTTCCGTACGATGAGCTTCTAAAATTAGGTTACCGAGAGTTTTCACTCTGTTGGCATAAGGGAACACCGGCTCATTAGCTTTTTGATATATACGTCCTAACTCGCCTTGCAATTGACACGAACTTTTAGAGGAGCCAAAAATATTTTTTAAATATCTGGTTAATTGATTAATTCGCGTAAAGTCTTGGTCTTGGATCGAACTTCGCGCTTCTCCGGTTAACCGACTATGTATGATTTTTGTAAAATAAGGTTCGGCTTCTAGTAGTAACATGCGCTTCGCTATTTCGCATCCTTCTACGAAATGCGCTACGGATATATTTTGACCATCGAAGAAAAGGACAGCCTTTACGGCGTATGATAAAGTCGCGAAAAAGTTGGTAGATGGGAAAGTAGGCGGATCGGTAGTATTATTCATTTTGCTTTTGTCAACAATAGACTTTCTATCCACTGGAATTTCTGATGTTACCGCGGTATTCTTATCGTCAATTTTATCGCGGATTTTATCAATAGTTTGTTCGATTCCGCTTTCAGTAACTGCTAGACGAAAAGAGTATTCAGCTTTATTTGGCGTTCGATATCGCGTGGGTTCGACGTTGAAGCTATCTTCCGGTAAGTCGGGATATTCTTCGATGCTTTCTACTTCAGTGGGGAATGGAGGTACGTTTATATTTGGAGGTGGTGCAGTTAATCCGAATGCACTTGCGGACAATGGACTGTCGCTCAGAATTTGTCGTACATCTGGAGTTTCAGGGTTGAGTTGTATAGGAGCGTGTGACACGGATGGTGTAGATGTTACTAGTGATTCGCGAGGTCTTCGAAGAACTTTATGATCAGATTGTAGGGCCTTTTGGTACCCCTTTTTTACCTCGTCTTTATTAGAACTGGATCGCGTATTCATAACCTTA
>NW_014559695.1:0-450 GCF_001313825.1 Dinoponera quadriceps
ATCAGGCCAAACGTAAACAACACAAGTTAGGCTTGTGGTTCACATTTTTTCAGTTGTCTTTCCATTGCACTTATATGTTAATCTTGGCCACATTTGTATGTGCAAATATATTTTCTTAAATGTATTAGAAAATAAACCCTTGTATAATGTCTTCAATAAAAAATTTAATAGTTACAGCACATGACAGAATAGCTACATTGGTCAAAGCGTGAGCGACTTTGTTATTAATTGTGGCACGCGCCGTCACGACTTAAATCATAGTGGAAGGAGTCAATTCAATATCGATAATTTGTTTACATCTTCATTTGTGTTATATCTTTGTGGCATTCAAATCACATTAACATTTGCGTATGTAAGTGTAATTATCTATTAAAACTAAATTCTTATTTGCTTATTAATTTACTGTCATAATCGGTTTGCGAAACAGATTTAATTTATGAAAAATTGCAT
>NW_014559696.1:0-923 GCF_001313825.1 Dinoponera quadriceps
TAAGATTAAAAGGCATTACGTTGCATTCGGCTAACATGATACTCCCCACAATCCGTCGATTATTATAACAAATTGGTGGAATGCGGGCGAAGAGTTTATCAATTGATTAATGTTTCGTCATACACAAGTGGATATTGCGAAAACAAAATAAGCGGGAGAATAGAGTAAATTGCCGATGTTTTATCGTGGAACGGATTTGTTTCAATCAAAGCGTAAATCTGTGTACACATACAACATGCAACGGTGAATTTGTGGTTGAAATTTTCGAATTGGAATGTTTCTTCGTCTATAGAGTGAAAATGACGAAGCGTTATGATCTGTCGGCGTCGAGTTATTGAAACACCAATGGAACTTTCTGCAATATTCCGATTATCTTCAGATTACGTTTCTCTCCGGTCAGAAATTTCATTAAAAATTTTACTGTATCTCTCATAAATTAACCAATATTTTCCAGGACAATATACTTTAGATTTAATTAATTTTCCATTTCACACGNATTCACACAGAATAATAAGGCGGAGACGAACGAGATAAATAACGTGGCTACGAAATATACATTCAAATTATTCACGTAATTGGTCGATGGTGATGAGCTGTTTTAAAGGAAAATTTGCTATTTCGCATATCACTTTTGTGGATTATGAATTGCGTAAAAGCATTTCATTAATCTCGTGAATGGGCGAACAGTTGATTGCTGCGATATATAACGGTTAGGAAATTGTGACATTCAGCATATGACACGGGCTCTTTTTATTTTTTACCTTTCAATATGTCATGTAAACGTCGTCATCTTACTTTTTCTCTCAAATGCAATTGACTCCAGTCTTTCGGCGCGAGTGATAAAACGCTTTTTTATTTACTTATTGGCTACTAACTTCAGGATTATTGCGCGATAAAACAAAATTATGATATCTTAACTCTGA
>NW_014559697.1:0-955 GCF_001313825.1 Dinoponera quadriceps
GATCAGCTCGGAGTAATCTATTACGAGCTACTCCAGCCTAACGAAATTATCACTGGAAAACGTTATCGACAGCAACTGATGCAATTAAGCCAAGAATTGAAGCTTAAACGCCCCCAATATACCAAAAGACATGACAAAGTGATTTTTCAGCACGACAACGCTCGGCCACATGTTGCAAAAGTCGTCAAGGATACTTTGGAAGCTTTACAATGGGATGTCTTACCTCATCCGCCGTATTCAACAGACATTGCTCCTTCGGACTACCACTTGTTCCGGTCGATGGCTCATGCCCTGGTCGAGCAGCACTTCACTTCTTACAAAGAAGCCAAAACTTGGGTCGATTCATGGGTAGCCTCAAAAGATGAAGAGTTTTTTCAACGTTGCATCCGAATGCTGCCAGAAAGATGGCACAAAGTAGTAGATAGTGACGGACAATATTTTGAATAAAATGTAACGTATATTTTTTCTACAATAAATTGATAATTTTTATTTAAAAAAAGGCCGGAAACTTTTTTGTATTACCAATATTTAATTTATTTTAATTNTTCGATAAACAAATAAAACGAGTAAATAATTGCTTATTTTAGAGAAACGCGTTCACTGAAAATGCGTTGCATGAAAATGAATAATTGACTAAAATTGAAAAAATATCTTTTTCTGAATAAATTTTTTCCTCAGTGTATTTACTTTTTGTTGACCTTATCTCCTTTATTTTAATTAATACTTTTTACATATGGAAACATTTGAGAAAATAATAAGAACAAATATCTTAAGACTCCTAGGTAGTCGCTGCAACTGTCCTTGTTTAACGGCTTCAGAAGCGAGAAAATACATGTCAAGAATTCTTGTATTACCAGGTGTAGAAATATGAAACCGGAATTTCCCTACCTAACCTAGATGGTGCTCGCTATCAGTTTAGGGACCGTAAGACCGCTTCTGCAGCGCCATCATCTCC
>NW_014559698.1:0-484 GCF_001313825.1 Dinoponera quadriceps
GGCGAAAATCATCGCGGAGTTTCGCTATCCTAAGGTCTGCGATTCCGTCTCGGAAACATGATAACCGTGTCAACGTTGCCTCCAGCGAGCGGTGAGCCTCTTAGACACGAAGGCAAATCGCGGCATGTTGCTTCCCCTTGACACGACGACGTTGCCTCCGGTCGCGAGGGATCCTCGACGACCTTGACAAGCAACAGAGGAGATATTCCGCATATCCCGTATTTGCTAAACTATTATGTTAACCCTGGACGAGCTCCCAAAATGTTACTGTTACGTCCTCAGTCGGCTGCGGCTGCTACACAGTACTCGAGCCTCGAACGGGCAAAATAAATTTTTTCAAGTCGTCAGGCTTGGTAGCCCTACACTGTGATACGCGCTAGCAGGGAGTCTGCGATAGATTTGACGAAGAACTTAACCATTATTGCTCACCAGTGATGGCTTGCTGGAATCAATCTAGGGTGATCACCTCGGGTGTGCTGCTCGT
>NW_014559699.1:0-830 GCF_001313825.1 Dinoponera quadriceps
TACAACTTTTTAATATCTTTCTACCAGATCTCGAATACCGTTACGATAAAAGCGTTTGTCTTGTGAGGTTACCCACGAATCAAGCCATTTTTTGATGTCTTCATATGAGTGGAACTGCTGATGAGTCAGACCATGTGCCATCGAACGGAACAAGTAATAATCATGCGGCGCAATATCTGGGGAATATGGCGGGTGGAGTAGGACTTCCCATTTAAGCGTTTCCAAGTAGGTTTTAACGGGTTTGGCAACATGAGGCCGAGCGTTGTCAAGCAGTAGAATCACTTTGTCGTGCCTCTGCTCGTATTGTGGCCGTTTTTCGCGCAGTGCTCGGCTCAATCGCATCAATTAAATTCGATACAGTCCCCCAGTGATGGTTTCGTTCGGTTTCAACAGCTCATAATAAATAACACCGACTTTGTCCCACCAAATACACAGCATAACTTTCGCAGCGTGAATACTCGGCCGAGCCGACGGCGTAGAAGCATGACCGGGCAGTCTTCATAACTTTCTTTTCCTTGGGTTTCTGTAATGAATTCATTTTTCATTACCCGTCACGATGCGATGATGAAAACCCTTTCTTTTCTGCCGCTGGAGCAGTTGTTTACAGGCAAAAAAACGACGCTCAACTTCCCTTGGCTTCAAATCATAAGGAACCCAAGTTTCTTGCTTTTGAATAATTTCCAACGCATGCAGTCGCTTAGAAATGGCTTGGCGGGTAACTCCTAATGCTGAAGCAAGCTGTTCTTGCGTTTGGCATGGATCCTCATAGAACAATGTCTCCAATTTAGCGTCTTCGAAGGTTTTTGGCCTTCCTTCACGCGGACGGTCGT
>NW_014559700.1:0-880 GCF_001313825.1 Dinoponera quadriceps
AAATGAGAAAAAGAAGTCCGTCTGGCGTCTACGATTCAGCGGGTTGAATCGTAGTTGAATTTATCTCATCATTGTTGCGCGTTCGAAACGTCGCGGTAATGTAGGGTTGACCGGCACAGCCGGTAGAGCAGAAAGGAGATGGTGAAGCGCGACATTTAATAAAGTGCCTCATGATTTATAAAAACTGAAGTGGTCGTTTATTACTTGATTGCCCGATACAATTTTACGTGTGCGTCCGACAGCGTGTCGGTGCTAGAGAGTTGAGAGTTAGAGTAGCGCTCGCGCCGGTCTTACGTCCCCTTTTATCCTCTTCCTATGTCTTAATCAAGAGGGACGATTTGGCGCTGACACAGCCACGTGAGTGTGGACGCTGCCGATTCTGATTTTGATATTTCCTTTGCCAGAATGCGGGGTTGCATTTCATCAAAGCGACATTCGGTAATTCGAGACGTGGCCTTTGTTCACGGTCATCGACATGTCTTATGAATGCAGGGTTGCATTTCCGCAAAGCGACGTTCGGTAATTTGAATCGTGGCCTTCGTTTATGATTATCGTTGTGCTTACAACATCATTGTTATCCATAATATGGTTTCTCTTCTCATTATCCTTAGTATATGCTGGTTATACATTTACAGTTCGATTTAACACTATGCCGTCAGCACGTCTATTCGGGATTCTTTTGTTTGGCGCCGGTAGGACTGACTCAAATCATTTCGCTTGTCGCCGGCGGTTTTTCGAGGTCCTCGGAAGATCATAAATCGCATGATACCAACGTGGTGCCACCGACATTTTCCCGATAGTTTTGCGCATGACACCAATGTGCTGCCACCAGCATTTGCCTGATAGTTTTTGCATAACATCAACGTGGTGCCACCGAACG
>NW_014559701.1:0-340 GCF_001313825.1 Dinoponera quadriceps
ATTATGTGCATCATACAAGAGCCGGACAATTGATCGATCAAATACTAGGACTGAAACGTATTCCATTTTTTGGCAATATATTCTATGGTCTAGTGCCACAAAGTAAATGGAAATTCTCGATATGTTCGCCATTAATTAAGTAATAGTTCAGTAATGTTCAACTTATTCTTCATTTACATCAGCAGATCATGAGCTTATATGTTAATATAAAATTACAAATATCATATAATACTGATTTTATTTTTTTCCTTGTCTCTTACTCATTATTCTCGGATATATTTATCAAGCTCGATTTGCTTAATTAATGATGCAGTGTATTTAAAGGAATGAGAATGCTAAT
>NW_014559702.1:0-1441 GCF_001313825.1 Dinoponera quadriceps
GGTTTTTTTAGTACGAAATCTTATCTTTCTAACGACATCTGGCGTAATCTGATTTGACTTATACAACGAGAGATACAGATTAATAAAGCCCTCTATTGGAAAGATAATGGATTACATTTTACTAGACCTAATATAATTAATATAAATATTGTAATCAAAATTATATTATTTCTGAGATGAATAAAGATTGTTTTAAATGACTTTAATACTATTATTTACACGTCATTGTAGCATTTAAAATGTTACACTTAAAAACTTGCTAGTCGAAGTATGATGAGTATAAGTTGGAGTTGCCGGTCGNATCGGAGAGTTAAGTGTTAATATATTTTATAATTATTGCTTGACGAATACCAGATCAATATTACCGATTACGACATACGTTCGTGTTTTTTTCCTTCTTTTTACCATCATGTGCATCAAATTGAACAAATTTGGTAAGAGTAATATAATAATATAATTCTCGAAAGTAATATAGTACAAGAAAGTAATATAGTACACACACTGCTCCAAATAAGAGTCGACTCTCTCAAATGCCAATATAAATGTCAATAAGTACACTAGTTGGGTGGAGATGCATGCACGACGTATAGAAAGATATAAATTAAATTAATGCATTACATTCCCAATTATTACTCGCTTAACACGTTCTGTTCATTCAGAAAGTCCAGTAATTTAGAATAATATCGATTGACTTGTTGCTAAATTATTTTTAGGATATGACGTTAATAGCGCGAAATACGAGGTTTGTTCAAAAAATCTCGCGGATTTTGTGTTTTTTCAAAAATTATTTATTTACTCATGAATATCTATTTTGTCCCCTTCAAAGTAGTCCCCTTCAGATGTTATATACACTTGTGCCAACGTTTTTTCCAATCCTCGAAGCACTTCAAAAAATCATTTCTTTTGATCTTGTTCAGCTCCTCTTTCGATGCCGTCTTTATCTCCTCAATCGTAGCGCAGCGTCGTCCTTTCATGTGCCTCTTCAGTTTCGGGAACAAGAAAAAGTCACAGGGGGCCAGGTCTGGGGAATACGGTGGCTGCGGCATCATTAGTGTGTTGTTTTTGGCCAAAAATTCGCGCACAAGCAACGATGTGTGAGCAGGGGCGTTGGTACGAATTTCGCGGCGACCCGTCTCATGCCCAAATCATTAGTAAAAATCGAATGGCACGAGCCAATCGATATGTTTAGGTCCTCAGCAACTTCTCCAACGGTAATTCGACGATTGGCCAATACTATTTTCTTCACTTCATCAAAGTTTTCGTCTGTTGTTGACGTGCTCGGGCGTCCGGCACGCTCTTCGTCGTTCACATCTTCTCTGAGAACATTTTGTACCACCAATAAACGTTGCTTCGGTCTAAGGTAGCATCACCATATGCTACAGTCAACATTTGGAATGCGTCCGCGCACTCAATTTTGTTTTTCACACAAAATTTGATACAG
>NW_014559703.1:0-1144 GCF_001313825.1 Dinoponera quadriceps
GCAAACGGCGCACAGGACCAAAAATCGGCAATCGGTCGCCCTCTCTCCGCTAGAAGGCGCGAGCCTCCGGCTTCCCCTCGGTCAGGTCACCGCCTGAGTGACAGGCAAAATTTTGCATCGTCACAGTAAAAATTTAAATAAGAATCATGAATAAAATTTCCAATCTTCTTATAGAAATCCTAGTATTTCCAAACAAGTGGTTAATCTTCAAATACCCCATATATCTCCTAAAATAAATAAATATCAGAAGAAAAAATTCCATAACTTAACAAATAAAACCTTAGAATAGAATTTTGACAAGGATCTTCAAATCACTAGCGAAATTTTTAATACCGATAATCAAAAATTAAAATATAAAAGGCAAAATACAGTAATTTCTATATGCAATATCGTCAGAAAATTCGACGAAATAAAACCATGGAAGAGAATTTTGTAAAGGATCCTTTGACGCTATTAAAATTTTTAATACCGATGATCAAAAATTAAAATATCAGAATCAAAACCTAATAATTTCTATAAGCAATGTCGCCAGAAAATTCGGCGAGACTCTAGAAAGAGGATTAAAATCTCCTGTGAAAATATAAAAATTCATAAAATTAAAGAGAAGAATATAAACGTTTCAGTCAAACAACCAATCTCCAATAAAACCACAAGTGCAAAACCAGTATTTGATCTCCAAAATTCTTCTCATTTCGGAGGTATTATAGTCGATAATTAATGTGATGTAAATAATACAAACACAAACGTAATTTCACATGTTCATGCAATTTTAGTTTCAGATCATCCGGTATCTATAATTGGCGATGATAAATCTGAAACTGATGTGCCTTTTACCGACGAACATGACGAACGTACAAATTAATTTAACGAAAATTCTAGCAATATGACCCTGAATTCAATTTTTATGTAAAGTTGACTGATATTCATGACAATGACCGACTAAACATATTAAATTTAATTAATTTGGAACATTTAACTTCGGAAGAAACAATCAATGTATTAAATTTGATAAAGGCTCATCAAAAATGCTTTTAATTGTATGAGAAAAAATTGACTGCAACGCATGTACTGCAACATTATATACCGACTAGAGACGACTACCCAATAGATACTAAATAGTATTAGTATACAGATTTCCACAAAT
>NW_014559703.1:1437-1980 GCF_001313825.1 Dinoponera quadriceps
TGGACATTATGAATTTAATCGAATGCTTTCGGATTAAAGAACGCTCCTGCAACCTTTCAAAGATTAATGGATATAATTTTATAGGGAATACATGGACAAGAAGTATTTATTTGACTAGATGATATTTTATTGTATGCTTCTTCTTTAAAAGAACACAAGAACAAATTTGAAAAACTAATGCCGCGACTTAAAGTTGCTAATTTAAAATTACAACCAAATAAATGTCAATTTTTGCGCAAGAAAGTCAATTGTTTGAGTCACGTAATTAGCAAGAGGGGCGTTAAGCCAGATTCTAAAAAACTCGAAGCTTTACTCGAATTTCCAACATCTAAAACGCCAAGGAATATAAAACAATTTATAGTGTTAGCTAGGTATTACAGAAAGTTCATAACTGAATTTTCAAAATTAACTCGACTTCTAACATGACTATTAAAGAATGAGGTCCCTTTCCAATGGGGAACAGCACAACAACAATCATTCGAAGTATTGAAAATGATTATGTAAAGAACCAGTCTTAGAATATCTATATTTTTTTAAACCATT
>NW_014559704.1:0-414 GCF_001313825.1 Dinoponera quadriceps
TGAGAGCTATCGAACCTCCAAGTAAAAGTGAAAATCCTTTGAACCCGAAGCAAACTACCAAAAGGAGTACATACATTCAAATTCTAAGTAATAATAATACTGAGGGAACAACGTTGGAAAGGACACTTGTGTTCATCCTAGAAAGATTAGATGAGCAGAAGCAAACAAATAAATTATTATTTTACAGATTAAATAGACTGAAAAGCAGCCTAAATTAAGAAAAGAGAACGAGAGGAAAATAGATTATACACTCAGAATAATAGCATGGAATGCAAATGGGATATTATCCCATGTCCATGAATTAGAAATATTCCTTAATGAAGAAAAAGTAGACATCTGTCTAGTATCAGAAACTCACTTAACTAACCAATCGTACGTGAAAATAAGAGATTAAAATTTGTTGGTATATATTCA
>NW_014559705.1:0-291 GCF_001313825.1 Dinoponera quadriceps
GCCGGAGAGTTCAATGCGGAAGCCACGCGCAGGTGGCACGGAAACGGAGGCACTCTCCGAGCCTCGGAGGCCCCACGGAGTCGGGAACGGTCGGAACGGCAACCAGGAGGTACCCGCGGTATCGAGTGTCGCTCCTGCGTTGGCGTATACTCTCCGTGAGGACCACGGCACCGGGAGATCGCGGGAGAAACGCGGCACGACGGTGTGTTCACTGGAAAACGGTCGACGTGATCTCGGAGGCGTCTCTTCGTGAGAAGAGCCGGGGCCGAGAAATCTCGGCGGAGACGGCGA
>NW_014559705.1:326-1922 GCF_001313825.1 Dinoponera quadriceps
ACCCGTTAACTCCTTCGTCGAAGTTTGCTCCCGCGTGCTTACTAACTATCTTTCGCTCGCTCGGTTGCTCGCATGCATTGCGGTGAACGCGAGGGTCCCGGTGTCCCTTTCGGTGGCGGTGACTTGGCCGAGAATACTCGGCTGAGACGGCGCAGTCGCCACCCCGGACTTATCTGGCCGGATGTCGGTCGGTCGGAAGCCGGCCAGGAACCGGGAACTCCCGGAGGAGACGGCAATACACCGTCTCGAGGAAGGGTGGCGAGTACGGCTGCGGACGCGCAGCTGAAACGGTGAACGCACCGTCTCGGCCCCTCGGCAAGCGGGATCACGAGTGCGGCTGCAAACACGCAGTTGGGACGGCGAATACACCGTCTCGGTTCCTCGGCACGGAGGATCGGGATCCGGAACAGCCAGCGAACGTATCGCTCTGGCTGACTCCGGCGGAATCGGATGCTTCCGCCAGTCGGATTTTATATCCGCTGGCGGGTCGGTGTTTATGTTTGGTGACACGCACGTGATCGTGCTTCTGGCGGAAGCGCGTCACGTGCGTGTCGTGTGGATTAGTGTGGCGCAAAGAGCCGGTGAACGACCCGACGGATGGTCGGTCGGGTCGCGGGGGGCAACGGTGCAAACGCACCGTTACAAATTAAGTAAAATTTTGAGGGCAAATATTCAAATTTCCCCCAAAAATTCTCTATAAAAGGTTAAATAAAAAAGGAGAATGGAATTAAAAAAAAACAAAATCCTATCGGTATCATAGGATGTATTCTAAAAAATTCAATGAGACCCAAGAAGGATTATTGCAAGCTTCTTGTGAGAATATTAAGACCCAAGAGATTAAAAATTCAAATGTTTGTTCTCTAATTCATAATAGATTAATGGGAAATTTAGATAAAATTCTAATAAGTAATTTTTCAAATTCATTTGTTTATAAAATTCAAGCTCGTAGACAAGTAAAGAATGTTGATATTAAACGTAATCTAATTCATACAATTTCAGTTTCAGCTTATTCGAAACCTGCAATCAGTGCCGACGGCACTTTGACTTTTATATTCATCGCCGACAGACAATACATTAACGTGAATATACAGACTGACGAAAGATTTCAAATGAACAATATCATAAATTATTGTAGTAATAAATATCGAATATATAACTGCTATTACAGTTGACAATATATTTAACCGCACAATCTTAAACATCTACGTTTTCCAAGTACATTCTGTAAAAGCTCACAAAGATAATCAATTATATAACTTAACAGGTTCGATTAATCAAAATCACTCGAATTATGACGAGATAAATATATACAATATATTAGATTCAACAATATTTCGTCACTGTTTTTACTTACTGAAAACAAAATCAACTATGATGCATGTGTTACAACATTACATATTTAATTCTCAGGATGATAAAATTCTAATTTCAGAAACAAGAAAAACAAAAGAACGCAACACGACGATCACAGATACTATTAAAGACGATGACAATAATGGCATACAAGTTCACAGATTACCTTATGGTAGTAAGCATAACTGTTACAAAACTATATTAAGCATAATTGTTGTCGAAAATATTATAAGAAATTATTAT
>NW_014559706.1:0-1648 GCF_001313825.1 Dinoponera quadriceps
AAATTACCAGCGCGACAAATGATGGTAAGATTAACAAGAGAGAGAGAGATATAGATATATATATAGTAATTTTTATTTTTTTTAAATAAACAGAGTTTAGTCTTTCGCGTTCCAAGAAACGTGCGTCATTTCTCGTGCCTTTCCTCTTTTCCATACAGTGTGTCTGGGGCGGGCGTCCTGTGGCTCGGACATTCTCTTCGGGGACGACAGCGCTGTCGGGGAGGGGAACCCCTTCGCGCACCAACTATAACACGGCATATCTGGGGAGACTTGGCTTATATGATTGGGAAGCAGACGGACTTTGGGCAAACGCTATTATAGAAAGGACAAAATTACGATGGCTCGCCGTTAAATGCGCCATGCGTTTCCCAACGCGTCTATCATCTTTTCCGCCTCCACATAAGGCACGTAGTTTTGTCACATACTAGGTACCCCGGGTACAACGAATCCTTTTTTTTATGCTCAGGAAACAAACTGATTTTGGTAAGCACTATTATAAAAGGATACGATTATACGCCGCCAAATGCGTCATGAGTTTCCCAACGCGTCTGTCAGCTCATCCGTCTTTATACATTGTCGGTCGGACTTAAGCCCTTTGATAGGATTAGGTTCTTAGGATCGTTTATGACATCCTGATAATAATAGGAATTTTCCAGAGTGTACGTTTTCCAATCCTCCATATCCGTTTTCCACGAAAATTCCTCTCATTCGCAATCGTCATCTGCTACTCTCAAAAATCTTCCCTATAAAAAACTTACTCTCTGGCGACTCCATAGTCAGTCGGTCAATCAGTCAGTCAGTCACTTCTTCTTTTTCTGAAGCTGAGTAACGCGCTGTGCATGTCGGGAACTCTTAAGTAAACTATTGGGTGAGTGCAAAAGTGCATACGGAGTTTGTGAGTAAAAGTCAAACAGTGATTAAACAAAGTTCTTTATTCAATCAATGATATATTCTCCATCGTTGTCTATAATCTTTTTCCAACGTTCTGGCAGCATACGGATGCCCCGATCATAAAAACTGCGCGGTTTAGATTCGAAGAACGAAGACACGACGTTTTTTAAGGCATCCAAAGAGTCAATTTTTTTNATTTAAATGATTTTGCAATGACCGGAACAAGTGATAATCAGAAGGTGCGATATCAGAAGAATATGGTGGATAAGTTAGGACATCCCATTGCAGGTTGTTCAGTTTGCGCAGCGTCTGTCTCGAAATGTGTGGTCTTGCATTGTCGTGGTGAAAGACTACGCCCTTGCGATTTGACAAAATCGGACGTTTCTGTTTGATTTCTCGATTCAAATTGGTTAATTGGCGACAGTACTTGTCCGAATCAATCGTTTGACCAGCGGGGANGAAACTCAAAATAAATTATGCCCTTGCAATCCCACCAAACACAGAGCATCACCTTCATCGGGTGTAAACTGGCCTTTGCCATTGCTTCACCATGCTCACCTGCCTGTTTCCATGTGCGTTTGCGCTGAACATTGTTGTACAGGACCCATTTCTCATCGCCCGTCACTAATCAATCCAAAAACGGCTCGTTTTTGAGTTGCCCGAGTAAAAAAACCGCATCAGAAACTCGTAGGATTTTGTTCCTCTCCATCATCAAATGGGGCACCCATACATCAAGCTTCAAATCGAAACCGATTTT
>NW_014559707.1:0-326 GCF_001313825.1 Dinoponera quadriceps
TCACGCTGGCAACTACTTCGTCATATTACGGAGCGATTTTGGAAACTGTTGTATAGCGACTACGTCAATACCCTCCAGCAGAGAACAAATGGCGAAAGATCAGGCCATAGGTTAGAAAAGGTCAGCTCGTGTTGCTCCGAAATCCCGCCTTGCCTCCATGCAAGTGGGAGCTCGGACGCATCACTCATTGTCATCAGGGTTCCGATGATTTAACACGCGTAGTAACTGTTAAAACCGCGAATTCTGAGTACCGACGTCCTATCGGAAAATTATGCGTTTTGCCGGTCGAATGCGATGCGACACCCTCGAAATAATACCTCGATGCG
>NW_014559707.1:386-1392 GCF_001313825.1 Dinoponera quadriceps
CTGCGGGATCTTCGATCGGGTTGAAGCTACCGCTTCAAGGCGGGCGGCATGTTCAAAATTCTAATTAAAGTCGTTAACGTTATCATGCTCATCATGTGAGCCGAGCATGATGCGGCAAACGATCTCACGTGTTCTAAACAATAACACGCGGATTTCTAAACAACAACATAAGTAAACAAGAAGCACGCGTGTCTCATCACGTGTTCGGGTAGAAAAACACCGAAATGTCAAACCATATCAAAAACATGATCGAAAAGGTTTCGTCCGATCGAAGGTCGATCAATCTATTCGTTCCGCTGAAAAAAAAAAAAAAACAGCGTTATATTGGTATATAAACTAGGTGCCTTGAGAGCACAAAAGACCGTTACAGAGACGTTAAGCGAACTCTCAGCGAGAGAGAGACTTTTCGAATCGAAATTAGAACAAGCTGTTCGGTTCTAATAGTTCGCGTATCTTGGCTCGCTACGGATCGATCGTCCGTGCGAGACATCAATATCACGTTTTTTTCATCTCGTTACGAGACATCTTTCGCGGACTAGTGACTACTTCATAAATGTAATTGTTGAATGTTGTGATCGTCGACTGGAATCGTGTTGCGTCAAGTAACCGCGGTTGTGCGTGGCACACGACAAAGAAGAACTGCAGNTATTGTAAAGAACAGATCGCCATTCTATCGCGACAGAAGAATGAATCATTGCACAACCGCAGCTCGATTTCAAGAATTTCAACAACCACACCGATCCTTCCTTGCATTCCGTGCCCTGCGCTGCGCAGATCCAGCGGAGCATTGCACGAGAGAAGTTAGAGCATTCGCTCACAAACAATGTTAAACATTTAACTCTATAACATAATGTATACGGGAAAAAAACAGTCTGAAATCAACGATATATATTCTCACGAATAAGAGCGAATATTATAATACTCTAAAAAGATTTTCAATCTTGAATATTACTTCGTACATTACCGTAAAGTAGCACTTGGATATATCATATCGTTCTTCGCATTT
>NW_014559708.1:0-6228 GCF_001313825.1 Dinoponera quadriceps
GCTAACCAACATAGTGCGCAAACTCAACTAACAGAACGATATGAGAAAGAAATAAAAAGCAGAAAAAGGGTGCTATACACAACATTCTTCTCAAATCAGTGTTGAAGAATATTTCATCATGCACATGCCGACATTTGTGGACATGCAAGGATGCACCGTCGGAAGAACATTTATCGTGAAAGAAGTAGCGATATTGAGAAATGGCACTGTTCTCTCTCACTATATCTTTAGATCGCCTTATCCGTGGAATCTTCTCAAACGATCTAAACAGTTTCNCTTATCCGTGGAATCTTCTCAAACGATCTAAACAGTTTCTAGTTTCATGGTTGACCGCTAATCATCATGGATTATTATGGGCGGATGGATGTATACCGTACTGTGCAGTTACGCGACTAATCAGGAATACCCTACGCTTTGCGATGGAAGAAAATGGCGATGAGAAACATTTACTAATATATCAAAAGACTTGAAAAACGACGATGTTTGCGGGATATTCTCAGTGATGACATGCGGAGACATTTAATCATTGAAACAATAGATGCAGAGTATGAGGATATCACCTCTTTACAAGAACTTGATTCAAGTAATACATACCGATGCGAAAAACATCGAAAACACTGCGCGTTGCAAAATGTATTTAAAATTTTCAACTGGTGGTCGAAATGCTTTTGATAAATAATAATAAACTATTTTTGATCGTAAAAGATTTTTTAACTTAATATCCTCCCTACTATCTTTTCCCTATATTCCTCTTTTTAGATATAAGTGAATGCGATGAGCGGGATACTGACCGCTGCAGGATGAGCCGATCTTTGTTATTGGGGAGGCTTCGGGTTACTGCTTATGCAGATACTCCGAACATTAGCGGCATGATTTGGCTCTATCGGCGGTCGGGCGGCCTCGGGTTACTGCTTATGCAGATACTCCAAGCATTAGCGGTATGATTTTGGCTCCAACGGCGGCCAGTACAGATTTTCGTGTCGACGTGGGAGGATTGTGCATTGTTGGATGAGAAGAAAAAAAGAAATTAAGTGAAAAAAGAAATTAATTGAAAAAATTTTGCAATGAAAGTGATTACCGTCAGGGAGGAGAGAGCTGTTTTCAAGGCTTTTGTGAGGGTAAGTTTTTCCCTTTTTTTTTTTTTTAAGGGGAAGTGGTCTTAGGGTTAATTATGTGTTTGTTTTTCTAAAATTCTCTTCCCCTTTTCTAGATGTATGAAAAAGTTTTCCATGCCAGAAGAAAAAGGGGTCGATGGGAAAGAATGGACTTTGCGAACTATAGACGTTGCCTTCGATGGGCGGCTGACGAATTCTGGAGGATCGTCGAGGAGGATTGGGACAATGAGGAGGAGTGGAATACCTTCGGGTTCTGCGAGCTTTATAGTGTCGAGTGATATTATTCGCGCATGGTACGAGCCCACAACTACTGACCCGAGGCCCATCGAGAGTGATTGACCTCTGGTGTGTGTACGTCAGGACACATAATAAAAACTATTTTTTTTGATTGGATAAAAATTTTCTTAATATCCTCCCCCTTACCTTTCCCCCATTTAGATGTAAGTGAACGCGATATAGGGGCGAGTGCGCTGGAGGGGGTGGGTGAACTTGGGTCGTCGCGAACGGGCCGCTGGATGGGGGATACAGATCGGACCGCTGCGGGGGAATGTGGGTGCGGACCTTTGCGGGCGACTACCGCGGGTCGTTGCGATCGGAGGGAGGGTGGGTGGAGGGGTGCGGACCTTCGCGAGGGTATACCGACTGTCGGAGGAGGAGGGTACCGACCGCTGCAGGGTCCTATTCGGTAGGTAAAAAAAAAAAACAGCGCCAACTGCGCCAACTAACCTTTGCTAGTCGGTCGGTAAAACAGATCCAACTGCGCCAGCTGGCCTTTGCTACTCGGTCGGTAAAACAGATCCAATTACGCCAAAATCGGTCTTATTCTTCTATTTATATTCGTTATAGAAAAATATCTCTCTGTTGCGTGCGCCATATATTTTCCTCGCAGAAAATCGTTCTTCATTTATGTACGTCGCAGAAAATCGTTCTTCATTTATGTACGTCGGATGTATACAACGTGCCGCGGCAGCGCAACGGCCGTAAAATTAATATAAATATTAAATATTTTTTACTCCATTTATTTTATTAAACTTTACTCACGTAATACTTTATCTTACTCTGTTCTAGATCACAAGAAGAACAGAATAATCAAAATGTCATGGCTAGTTTCTTGATCTCAGATAATTTTATATTGTTTTTTTCTTCATTATATCTTTTTGGTTATTAAAGTATGTAGTGTACATTTTTCGGCTGTATATATATTTATTATGACGAAATGTATAATGTAAGAGTAGTAAAAAAGTCACGGTTTGGCCGTTCAAATACCAATATTCATAATAGTTGACTTAAATTACTGATCGGAAGAATATAAAACTTTTAATCTTTTTTACAAGAATTACGTCTTAAATTTGATTTTTAATTCATTTTTTTCAGTCTCAATTATAATTGGCAAATATATATATATTTTTTCATATATTAATGATTTTTTTGGTATTAACAACATAAATGACTTATTTTTATGTAGAATGTACTTTATTTTTTTTTAATATAAAAAAATAATTGCCAGAAATTTTGTTCAACTCTGTGGCCTGTAACAAAGTTGTGGCATGTATAATAAGAATGTTCGATATTCGCATTACGTATCATCTCTTATTGCCTTGTCTTAAATGCCTGGCAGTTAATAAAAATNGAATGCCTGGCAGTAAATAAAAATATGTCATTATAATGTTTTGTGAGAGCCATAAGCATATATTATATAAGCATAAGTTATAAGGATATTAGAGTTATCAGAGCTATTGAAATCAGTGAGCCGTTCTTTCATCGAGATAAAGCAACAACAACCGTGATAGAATTTGGATTGGCGGTCGGCCGCCATTGAAGTCGAGATCACGGAGGACTACGAAGTGACAATTTTTTTCTCTGTGCATACCAGAAGGTTTCAACAATTACTTCTTTAAGTTTCAATGTAAAAAAAATGACCAGAAGCTTTGATTATAAAATATTTTTACTCCAAGAAATTGAAGTTACTATTACTTCAAGAAAATATAAAAAATTAATATAATTTTCTAACTAAAATTTGATCATATTTTAATATTATTTTGACTGTTTTGTTCTCCTTGGAATGAGCTATGTCACATGTGTCAGACGATGGAATCTCGTATCGTGCATTGTAAAAATTTTTTTGCTTAGCGCGCTGGTTAAGTAGCGGAAAAGTTAAAACAACAAGACTCTTAGTTTTTGTTAAAACGAAGATCCTTCTGTACGCTTGATTAATACATATTCACATATAAATACTCGTAATTTGAATTACGTTTGTCAACTCCTACGATATTTTAAAAAAATATACTGGGAAACCCATTTAGTTGACTCAAATAAAAAATGCTTGTTTGGATATGGTAAACAAATATTTTGGTTGTGATAGCCAAAATTTGGTACTCTGAATCAAACCTTTTNCGAAACGAAGTGTGAAAACTTGTTAAAACGAAGATGCTTCTGTACGCTTGGTTAATACATATTCACATATAAATATTCGTAATTTGAATTACGCTTGTCAAGTCCTGCGATATTTTTAAAAAATACACTGGGAAACCCATTAAAAATTTCAAATAAAAATGCTTGTTTAGATATGATAAACAAATATTTTGGTTGTGAGAGCCAAAATTTGGTACTCTGAATCAAACCTTTTTCATCTTCGTTTCAGAGAACCAAATTTTAGCTCTTACAAATATTTATTTGTTTATAATATCCAAAAAAGCATTTCGTTTGAGTTGAGAAATGAATTTCTTAATACACATAATGATATTGCGAATATATTACGGACACATGATCTTGAGAACTTAATACGTTTCCTGACGTGCTGTCGGATTAGAGATAGAAACGACTATCACATCAAACCTGTTTTTTAATGTTAACATGTTTATACATCAAATTTATCTTTAACATCATCAGGTTTAAATATTAATTTGCAAAGTCAAGATGGTAACATAGACCTTGATCTTTACTGTCGGAAGAAACCGTCGTATGCGTAATAAAATGTGACGTATTATCGCTGGGTGCTTGCGTAATAATTAAAATATCAAATATTGCTCTAGTACACTGAGAAAAAAATTGAAATTTTTCGAAGTATATATTTTTTGTGACATTTTCCTTCATATGTATTAGTTAGAAAGCAATTATCTGTGATGACAAAATATATATTCTTATCAAATATACTTGAGATTTTTTATCAATTGGTTCATTTGCTAGGAATAAAATTTAATTTCGCCGTATTTAAACAAAAATTTATTTCTATGAAATAAACCTTATATTTCGCAAATAAACTTTTAAATCTTTTTTCCTCAGTGTAAAAGAAAACAGCGGTTTGTAATTCATACGGGTACTTGTATTAACTTTTTTGTATTAACTTCTATTTTGATAGAAAGAGTTGGTAATAGAAGTACTTGGTGATTTTCTTTTCCGATCTTAGCTTTATTTGTCTTTCTCTATACTGAGTGTCGCATAAATATACTGCACAGTATACCGGATTGCCGCCTGCAAAATCACGTAAGAGTATGTGAGAGTCCGTCGCGCCAACTCGGGCATATTGCTCAATATATTAATGCAGCCCACTCACGAATAAGATAAAATAATTATAATATCTATCTTCTGTCGCGCGAGACAGAATACGTAGAGCATTCGCCGTCATAATCGCACATATCCTTAATCTTATATTATTTATAGAAAATGCTTTAATTTGCATGCCCGCTTGAAGAAGTTAAGTAACTCGATTATACTGATGAAGAAAACGAGAATTGAAAATTGTGCGNAGAATACGTAGAGCATTCGCCGTCATAATCGCACATATCCTTAATCTTATATTATTTATAGAAAATGCTTTAATTTACATGCCCGCTTGAAGAAGTTAAGTAACTCGATTATACTGATGAAGAAAACGAGAATTGAAAATTGTGTGAAAATTTCTCACGGCGGAAATTCGTTCCTTAAATTTACGATATTTTTACGGCTTTACATGTATCCTTTGCACGCAAATGTAAGTAAATTTTTTGTGTATCCGCGCGTAAATATCCATTGTCACTTTGGAAACTTCAACAAATATAACTTTATCAACCGACTGGTAACTTAGGCCATCATTCATTGTTGGATTTTATATTTTAGGACGTCTTAAGTTTACCTCCAGATATTATTCGGCATATTTCATTGCCTACGAATATCTGAAGATGAATTTAAGAAAATCTTAAATATAAGATCCGGCTATGAATATCGGCTTTAACTACTTCATCCTTTACATTTTGTCGAATTATTCGCTTCCTGTCAACTGTGGCACCGCGTGCGACAAAATGCGATCTAGTTTTACGTCTCATTTAATTAATATGTTTTAAGCATCTTATATCTTTCCGATAAGTGCAAAAGATATGTTAATATCTCGGAAATTGCTACTTGTAATTAGTGTGCGATTCATCGTACATTAAACATTATCGTGCATTAAATTATATAACAAAATACTTACATCAAGTTGTACATTTAATATTGGCGTACTTAAATGTATTTAAATGTACGCCAATGTTAAATGTACAACTTGATGTAAGTATTTTGTTACATAAATAATTTAATGCACGATAATGTTTACTCTGTAACAAAAATGTTCTAAAATATTTTCGGCATGATTAACATTAATGTTATGGATATGGAAAATAACGCGACCAGCGATTAAATGTCTTTTACTCTCATACCTTGATTATCTTTGATTTTAAAAATATTGTCATGTACTGAACGAAAAGCAATTGGCATAATTTAATGTTATGTATATCATGTTTTCATTTATATTCGTTGCAGCAATGACCTTACAAGTATCATAATCGGTAGATCAAAGGTTTACAACACTTTTTCGATGTGTTTCCCAATACACTTGTTTCTAATCATTTTCAGGAAATACGCATTATCAAGAAATTACGAGATGCGTTATAAAACTTTCCGAGAAAAATGTTGCAATCTTTAATTTGCAGACGCACAAAGAAGTGTTATTATGTGTAAAAAACCGCTTTAAGCTATTATTGTCTATTAGTTTAATTACGTATATAAGACTGCAGTATCGCTGGCCAATTTATTCACAGATAATTTACCTATAAGCGTTGTATGCGTGTACAGGTAAGCTTGTGTGTAACTGAAATGACTT
>NW_014559708.1:6390-6764 GCF_001313825.1 Dinoponera quadriceps
TAAAAACCGCTTTAAGCTATTATTGTTTATTAGTTTAATTACGTATATAAGTAATAAGACTGCAGTATCGCTGGCCAATTTATTCACAGATAATTTACCTATAAGCGTTGTATGCGTGTACAGGTAAGTTTGTGTGTAACTGAAATGACTTTTGCTACAAAAGTCTCAAAAATTATGTCAACCATGCTTCTATAGCAATTTTCATAATAATCAAATTTTTATAATAACCAGCTATGTTCAGATGTATTTATTGAAACATTAATATAAGGAGATTCTTAAATGGTTCCCGCGGCACCATAGGTAAAATCATAGGTAAAATCACGCGTTATAATTTTTCTCAAAATACCGAATGCATAAAATTAAACAGCGAAGCT
>NW_014559709.1:0-203 GCF_001313825.1 Dinoponera quadriceps
GTAAACCATTGTTGTGGTAATGTTGGTGTCTGAGGAGACGTTGCTGCTTTTGGGAAGGGCAATCAGTCGCACTCATCCCACTCTTCCACCACCGCCCGTTGGGGCGCTGTATTTTTGGAAGTTACGTTTTTGGAATGGAGAACGTCTCACAACTCTGCCACGATTGTTAGTAATATATCGGGGTGCGTGGACCGACGGACTTT
>NW_014559709.1:429-969 GCF_001313825.1 Dinoponera quadriceps
TTTTCTCTTTTCTCTTTCTAAACTTTCCTCTTTTTGTTACTTCATTTTGGACATTAATTCGTAATATATGTTAAACGACGACTTAACGTTCTTCCATTTATTGCTTTTCTTTCTAAGTTTTTTATAATTTTTTTGTTTTTTTTTCTGCTTTTTGGTCCTTTTTAATTTTTTAATTTTTGTAGCTTCATATTTTTAATGATTCGTGGTACATATGTGAAACGACGGCATGTTATTCTTTTTAATAATGCGATTTTTATAAATATATTTATCGGTCTTTTTTCTTTCTTTAGGTCTTTTTAACATTAAAGTTTTTCGTTGCTATATAGTGTTATTTTCTTCTATTTTATTTTATTTCATTTATTAATTTAATTGTTAATTTATTTATTTATTTTATTTTATTTTATTTTTATATTTACTTATTTATATATTTATTTACTTGTTCCATGCCGCCCTCGGTGTGTACCCAACATAACGTGAAACAGACGTGGTGTAGTGGGGTAAGGATGAGACAGGGACGAGTTCACGATGAGGTCTGGATGA
>NW_014559710.1:0-200 GCF_001313825.1 Dinoponera quadriceps
TACATCAGAAAACGTGAACTAATGCAAATTCACGTTTCGGCTTGAATCTTTTCGACTATATACGTTAGTTCCATTAGAAAAGATAAAAGAAATCCACCCGCTGACAAAACTTGCGAGTATGCGTGCAATAGACAAAATAACGTAAATGTCAAATGAATCTTGCGTTTCATACTTTAAATCGTGAACGGAAGCAAACTGGC
>NW_014559711.1:0-14585 GCF_001313825.1 Dinoponera quadriceps
GCGGAAATTCAAAATTCGCGATACTTTTTGAACAGACCTCGTAGATATACACAAGGTCAAATCAATAAGTACATGTGTTTGGAGACAGGCGGCGTTACTGATGCAGTTTGGCAATACCATCGTGTACTACCATCTTTCAAACGACACTATTCAAAATTTCAGACTGATTCATGCGATAGTTTTGATTTGACAGCAATTCGTAATAACTGTGTTTGATGTTTTTCGATACAATGGAAAAAGAGCAATATCGATTCGTGATTCGCTTTTTATTTTTAGACGGGAAAACATGCAAAGAAATAAAAACGAAGTTGGATGCCGTCTATGGGAACCCTTCACCATCTATGACAACCGTCAGATATTGGTGGCTCAACGAATTCAAACGTGGTCGTTTATCTGTTTTTGATGAGGGGCGCCCAGGCCGCCCGGCAGACGTGATTACTGAGGAAATCATTGAAAAGATCCACGACATGATTTTCACTGATCGCCGAACAGAAGTGCATAAAGTATCAGAGGACGTAGGCGTATCGTACGGAACGGCACTCAATATTTTGCATGATAACTTGGGAATGAAAAAGCTGTCGGCCCGATGGGTGCCGCGACTGCTCACGGTGGACAACAAGCGGATGCGGCTATCAGTTGCGAAGCAGTGCTTGGAGCTGTTTAAGCGCAATCCGCAGGAGTTTTTGCGTCAAGTCGTAACCGTTCATGAAACATGGATTCATCACTACACACCGGAGACCAAGGAACAATGGACTTCACCCGGTAAACGTGCTCTGAAGAAGACCAAGACGGTTCCATCGGCGGGAAAAGTAATGGCCACTGTTTTTTGGGATACGCAGGGTGTGACGTTTATCGACTATTTGGAGAAGGGAAAAACTATGACGGGGCAGTACTATGCTGATTTATTGGAGCGATTCGACGTTGAATTGAAGAAAAAACGACTCCATTTGGCGAAAAAAAAGTGTTGTTCCACCACGACAATGCACCGGCTCACTCCTCCGCAATCGCCACAGTCAAATTGATTGAATTGCGCTACGAATTGTTGCCGCATCTACCGTACTCTCCGGATTTGGCCCCCTGCGACTTCTTCCTGTTTTTAAACTTGAAAAAAAATGGCTCAGTGGAAAGAGATTCACGTCAAATGAGGAGGTCATCACCGAAACAGAGGCCTATTGTGCAGAGATCGACAAATCGTATTTTTCAGAGGGATTAAAAAAATGGTAGGAGCGTTGAAAAAAAGTGTATCTTCTTAAAAGGGGATTACGTAGACGACTAAAAAAAAATTTTTGTGAAAAACTTGCGTCTTCATTACTAACACGGGTATTGATTTGCCCTCGTATACATATATATTAAAATTTTCAAGTTAACCCCCATTCCACCCACGCAACAGAGGTTGCGGATCAACCTCTATTGCAGTTTGAAGGCCCCTTCAGATCCATTACAATTCAAAACTTAGATCATTAAAATCGACGAAAGTTTCCAAGATATCAAGTTATAAAGAGTTATGTGAGCCACCCTGTATTTATTATATATCTTTATATATATAGTGTACCGCGAGGAAACCGGCAGACTTTTAGAATGTCTTTTAATCACATTATTTGTTCAAAATATGCACTTCTATTTGCAAACATATTAGTTATCTACTTAGTTGTCGCTGGTAATTAATTTTCCTAGTTCAATGCGAATATTATCTCTATGGTCTCTATTATTCTGCGAACTTACTGTTAACGGGTCTCTGGTTTATTGTCATACACAAAAGTTCAAATAACCCCACAAAAATAAGCGCCAAGCAAGGCGGAGCCGTTTTTATAAAAAAATTTGCGTTACTGACAAGAATTAAAATTTTCATATCTCGATAACCGAGCCGAATTGATCTATAAAATATCTGAAATTTTTGTATAGAATAAGCTCGAGATACATTCTAAAAACTTGTCGGTTTCCTCGCGAAATTGTGTATACATATATTGTGACGTAGCTGTTGTTCGTCACAAGGAGTGAACTCCTCGGGAAAACACGTTCCCTGCTGGATGTTAGGTCGTTTGGAATGCGCAGATAAAGCATAGAGCAGAAATTTTCGGTCTGTGCGTCTTCTGCCCCGTTGGGGTGATTTGCGGGGCGAACCTCTCAATATGTATTTGCCGACACTTCGGACGGAAGAAAACGGCGCAAGGAGAAGTCGAGCGGAAGCACGGAGCACCTGAATAGGTGTAAAGCCGGAGCTACTGTCACAGGTGAACCGACAAGATGAATCGCCCCACGGTTAGCAGCGTAACGATTATATCGGTATCGGGGCAAACAGAGACTGCGACTAATTAATTCTCGTTGCAGGAAATAATATCGAGAAGAACAACCATAAGAAACTAGGAATAATCATCATTCGCCAAAATAAAGACGGGCCGTCGGAAGCAGTCGAATCCACAGCAAAAAAAAAGTCATCGGTAGCGATAGCAGGACGCTGACAGCGAAAGCTTTTTCGGAGAGCCATTAAAACTATAACAATATAACTATGATAAACTAGAATGAGCACTGCCTTTGTTTCTGCCAGATGACCTCGTGCCGAGAGAGCCGGTATTTAAGTAGTATCCCCGTCTTGATCTGCTTGTGTCCAAATTATATATCAATAAGAAAACAAGTTTAAAGAACTAGAATCGAAAAAACCATAATTTAAACGGTACTTTCATTGTTCAGAAAACCGGAATCGAAAAAGCAGAACTTTTATTAAATATTTTAGTAGATCGGAATTGGAACCGGACCAATATTTTCATTCGGTCCGAGTCCCTGATATAGTCTATATATAGGTATACATATATAGGACACACACACACACACACACACGCGCGCGCGCGCGCACGCACGCATTCAAAATGTTGATAATAAAGTGATTTTGAAAATTTATCGCGTCGCGTAACCTACATAGCTGCTTAAGTGCATGCCCAACCCCGAGAAATTTCATAGACGCAGCAATCTCAAAGTCATTACGGAGCTTATGGCCTATTACGTCTAATGTTTCGCTCGATAGACGTATACACGCGCGCACGCAAGCACCGTACGGTACGTCGGTGTTTTCAGATGCGAATAAGATGCGGCGATATGGTAAATAATATCGAGGTCGGCGATATCATATCTACATCTGCGTCTCGATAACGCTTAAGATCGCTGTCCTGCTGATAAAGGCACGATATGGATTCGTAATGTTCGTTCTATTAATTTAAGCACATTGCACATGACTTTATTATTTTGAATTATTTCCCGACAATAAACGCTTGTTCCACTGATTAATGTTGATGGCGAATGTGTGCGTGTCATACGTTCTAATTATGTACAGAGTTATGATTATGTACAGAAACGTTATTATATTAGGTCATTAAGTATGAAATGTCCGATTTCGAACTGAAAGTTTGGTTTATCATATTTCAAGCAAGAAGCAGTATAATTAATCCAAATATGCGCCTAAACTTTGGATATAGTTTTGCCATCTTAACGGTGGCTTGTTAATGCCGGCAGCGAAGAAGCCTGGAGAACGAGTAGTGATAAAATCGCGAAAGGCGTTTTCTACAGCTTGTTGGGAATTAAATATTTTTCCTTGCAAAAAGTGCAAAAGTTCCTTGCAAAAGGTCCAATGCCTGGAAGAAATAGTAGTCAGTTGGTGCAAAGTCTGGGAAATACGGGTGACAGAGGGTTTCCAACTCTTGTAGTTTGAGAGTTTCCAGCTCTTGTAGTTTGAGCAACGTTATTCGTGCGACACGTGGTCGAGAATTGTCCTGCAAGAGGATTGGCTTGTCTCTATTTACCAATCTCGGTTGCTTAATCCCATCATCATTTCGTCTAATTGGTTACAGCAGACATCCGTCGTAATCGACTGACTAGGTCTCATGAAGCTGTAGTGGAAAATACCAGCGCTGGACCGCCAAACGCGCATCATTAGCTTTTTTTTAGTGAATATTCGGTTTCGGGGTGTATTTTGGCACTACTTCATCTTTATCCAACCATTGTGTCGAACGCTTGCGATTGTCGAGAAGAATCCATTTTTCATCACACGTGACAATGCGGTGTAAAAATGGTTCACCTTTATGTCGCGATAGCAAAGAAAGGCGAGTTTCGAAACGATTTCTCTTCTGACGCCTGTATAATTCACGCGGAATCCATCTATTCAGTTTCTTAACCTTACCGATTTGTTTCAAATGGTTTCATATTGTTGGAATAGTAACGTCAAACCTTGCTGCTAATTCACGCGTAGTTTGAGATGTATCCGCTTCCACTGCAACTTTCAGCTCATCATTATCCACCCTGCTCTCAGGTCGCCCACGTGGTTCATTTAGAAGATCAAAATCGCCAGATCGGAACTTCTCAAACCATCGACGTATTGTGCGTTTATTAGCCACATCCTTGCGCGTTCCTTGCCAAACATTTGACATTTCGAGTTGTCTGCGATGCATTAGTTCCACGACGGAACTCATATTCGGAGATAACGCGAATTTTTTACTTATCCATGGTTGACAAAATTTAATCTGCAAAAAGCAATTCGACAGATAATCACAAACCAAAACGTGCGTCTGAAAGACCGATGACGTACCTTCACGATAAAAAAAAAAATAAAGAACTATCAAAGTGAAATATCAGATATAGGATATCAAACTTGGTTCATGATATCGGATATTTCATACTTAATGACCCGATATTACGGTGTACAGGGAGATATCCGCGCAGGAATACGCGCGGAACGACACACGTGCAATCTATAAATTTGTTAGGAAATATCGTCAATATTGAAATAGAAAGCGGAAGTTGCGAGCCTCTCCCGCAAATGTACGTTTGCTTTATGTATTAGTTCGTTGATTGTACGAACAGATGCTGGACCAAATTAGATGCGAGGGTATAACGAGCTCGTAAATTAGCGCGCGCGCGCACTACATTGTGATTCGGCTAGTACGCCGCGCCATACATTTCCAGTATCGATTCCGCGTTTTCCAGTCATTAACCGGTAATTGTAGTTGTAAGCATGAGCGGAGTTGAGGATAAAGCAAAACAGCAGCAGGTTGCAGCGCGAACCATTTGCCCCGCACGGTATTATTGAGTGGCGGAGGTAGGGGAGAAGAAGGGGAGGAGGAGAGATTGCCTCTCAAGGAGGAAAATATCAGTCAAGGCCAGAAATTAAATACGTATTGACTTATCGCGAGGTGCTTTGGCAAATCGAGCGATACGCTTGCGGAATGTTCTTACTTATCATCGGATTTTTTCCGCGCGGTGAATTCTGGACAAATCGATTTTAAACTCGGCGTAACCGCGACGACTCGCTAAACTATAGCTGAAACTCGCTTCGTACGCAATTAACGCGGCTTCGAGCGAGATTCCGGTTCAGCTTGAAATTTACATTATGTAATAAATCTACTCGGCACATCTGCGAGCTACATTCGCGCGATTTGCATTATTAGAATCCACGTGCCCACGGGTTATTCAATGTTTGCTTTAATTTATTCTGAAGTAACGGCAAATTATCACGGAAGGTCACGAGATTACACCAAGCCGTTGATTTATTTGCAATTCCAATCGGACGTAACGCTGTTTCGGCCAAGAAACATACCTCGCCGTTGATATCGGGAAGATCCGAGTTGCGAAAATTCAAGGTGCGCGACGTACTCGCCGAAGAAAAATAGTCAAATCCGGAAGTAACTTCATTGTTCTATTAATCGACAATTTTTTCTATTAATCGATGAAACGGAAGCAATCGTACTCGATCTCCACGAAAACCGACTCGTCTCTTAATTTAATTCAGATCAATCGCACTTCGTTCACTCGTGCCGCACCATCCTTGTTTTCGCTAACTATACTTTTTCTCGGACCAAGACTCGAAACGGTCGGCCTAATAGTTATTTTTAATAAACATTCACCTGTATTTCGTTAGTATAATATAATTGCCAATCGCGGTGGGAAGTAAAAAATAATATGTCGGCAACTAACGGGGGTTGCGATGTGGGACATGTTGCTGCTCGGTATTTTTGAGCTAGAAAAATCTTATTAACGGCGAATATATTAGTTGAATATGTTCATTCAATTATTTACGTCGTTATAACTTTGTCTCACTAAAGAATGAACTGCCACTCCATGATATAATATAGTTATGAGCGGTTTTGCGATGTTAGTGTTTTAATGAATCTAATTATATTATAGCTTGGCAACAGCAATGGAAAGAGCCGCTCGAGGATATTTCGGTTATGTATATGTGTACACACACACACACGCACGCACGCACGCACGCACGCACACACACACACACACACATACACACACAAAATATATATATTCGGTCATCATATACATATATATACTACACAAGGTGTTCGAAAAAATCATTCAATATTTATATGATAGCACATAATATACTGAGTAAAAACCTTGGTAAACACAAGTTGAAAGCTCAATCGTTTCTGAGATAATATTTTTGTATGTTATCATGATTTTTTTACTTAGTGCCTTTTATCATATGTTTACGATGTATGGGATATCACCTCAGTAGTCTTGTAATACTCCCAAATCGACTTTCAGGCGCTGCTTATTTCAATTTCTTAGTAAAGACATTACCTCAAATTTTAGAGCATATGCCTTTGGTTGAAAGATTATCGGTGCCTTACATGCATGATGAGGCTGTAGCTCATTTTGTAATGTGAGAGAGCATTTAAACACAGTGCTCGGTCAAAGGTGAATTGAATGTGGCGGACCTGATGCATGATGGCCTCCTCGATCCCTTGATTTAAATCCTTTAGACTTTTCTCATAAATAGAATACCTGAAAAGCATAATTCAATATTCTTCGCCAATAAATGAATTAGAAAAATTATGTGACGGAGTCCAGCATGCTTGTCATTATATTTCGACGGAGACCTGAAATTTTCGAGAGTTCGCGACGTTGTAAGAAGATGTCAAGTGTATATGGAAATAGAAGAAGAATATGTGAAACATCTTTTGTAAATATCGAAATAAAGATTTAGATGGATTATCTTCTTCTCACGGTGTATGCGACACGTAGAATACAGTAAGTCAATATCATGATGTTAACATACAAACAGTTGAGATTTCGACCTATGTTTACTACAGTTTTTTTTAATCACTATTTTTTACACAGCGTACTATGGTTTTCTTGAACACCCTGCATATATACAAGGAATATATGAATTGTTAAAGTGAAATGAAAATTAACTCCATATTTTCTAATAGGATCCTAATTTTTTAGATACCTATGTTTGTAGCCCTTTTTATGACAAAAAAGGTTCATGAAGCATTTGTTTTATGTGCCGAACGATATCCTGGGAGAAATATCCCGTTACATTCTTTATTTTACCGAGTTATTTTTCAGAAGATGGAAACATTCATGAAGAAAAAATAAAACGGCAAAAGGTTATCACTGATGAAAGTAATGAAATCGTCATATTAGCAGGAGTAACTCACGATCTACAAATAAGTTCTTGTAATATTTTTTGCTGTACAGGAATATCGAGAAGTGTTTTGCAAATACTTAAACGTTATAAATTCCACTATTCCATTCAAGCGCGAGCATGGCATAAAAGACAGAGCACTGGTCTACTATGCTAGTAGTGGTCCCGGGTTTGATTCCGATAGAAGCCAAAATATTTACGCTCGTATCTCCTCTCGGAAGGCAATGGCAAACCACCGGAGAGTATCCTTGCCAAGAAGACCTCTCTAAATAATATGCCGTTCGGAACCGGCGTTAAACTGGGGTCCCATATGCATTTGTATAATATAATCAACGTGTGCACCACAGGCATATGAAAGAGGTCACCACGCTTAGCCATAGGCAATAGAACTGAGAAGACGAATAAATTCCACCCGAATCACATCTCATTACATCAACACCTACATAACAATTTTCAAAGTCGAGTGACGTTCTGTTATTAGGTGCAACGACAAATAGAAAGAAATAATAATTTTTTCGTTTCCATTTTAGTTTTCGATGAGTAAACTTTTGCGAACTATAGAGAACTATAGAGAAGTCAAGTCGGCACAATATGTATTATTGGAATGTGGAAAATTCAAGATAGTTATGAGAAGTTGAACATCAGCGTTAACATTTGGTATGGAATTATCGGCGATATATTAATTGGATTTCTTACTTCTTGAACGGGTCATTAAATGAATAAAAATACAAAAATTTCCTAGACCAAGAATTGTCATTATTACTTGATGTACTATCTTATGAACAAAGAATGCATATGTGGTTTCGATTGTCCAGCGCACTTCTCACGTCAAACTCGAAAAATATTAAACAGAGATTATAGTAATAGATGAACAGGACAAGGAGGAGTAGTTTTTTTCTATAGAGGTTGTAAAGAAAAAATATATCAAGATGTACCAACTACGCCAGAAAATATGAAAGAACACATTAGAAACGTTTGTCTCAATATTGACAGGAATATTTTGTTAAATGTTCACCAATCTTTCACTTAAGATATCAAAAGTGTATGGAAGTTCATGATAATTTTTTCTAGCAAGAAATAAATATAAATTTAATGAAATAAATGCAAATAAATTGAAAATTATCTTCATTTATTTCATTTAATGGTTTAAACTCTGTTTTCCATCATTTGACCTCCAATGATCTTGGGTGTGTGGTTATTGAATTTGTCATGAAAAGAGTTATGAACATGTCTAAAATTAGGATCCTATAAAAAAATATGAACTTGTCCTTCATTTCACCTTGACACTCCATCCGAAGGTCAAAAAATAGTATAATACGTCTCCTTTGAAACATTTTGTCTGATTTTGTCTGAAACACTTCCAACGAATTGAACTCTTTATCTATCCTTTAAGGAGTGCTACAATGCTCGGAACAAATGATAGTTAGAAAGAGCAATGGCTAGTAAATATGGAGAGTGGGGCAAGACATCTCAACTATACTCAATGAACTTTCTGCGGGCCACCAATAAAACATGTCGCGTTATCGTGCTGAAAGACGACGCTTTTCTTACTCAACAGTTCTGGATATTTCGTGGCAAGGGCTTCAGGTTAGCTAGTAGGACGCAACATTTGTCAAAATCGATCGTGTGGTTTTCTACAAGAAGCTCAAAATGAACAACCTCGCAATTCTATTAGATGCAAAGCATAACTTTCTTTGGATACAGCCTCTTTTTGAGGTCATTCGTGGAAGTTCAATCGACTTTTCCTATGATCATTTTTTTATACTACGGTTACACTACAATAGAAAATCCATTTTTCTTTACTAATAAACAATTGCTTCGAAAAAAGCCCTTTGGAATTTTTCTTAAGAGCGCGTCGTATGCGATAACACGAGCAAAGAAGTTACGCTCAGTCAATGTGTGAAGAACCCAGACATCGAGGCGACTTACATAATCCATACGTTTCAAATGGTTATGGAACGTGCTCTTGGGAACGCTGAAGTCCTGTAAGAGTTCTAGCACACTTCTACAAGAATTTTCATCGACTACTTGCTTCAGACGGCCCTCGAATGGCGTGGAAATTCTTCCACACCGTGGGATATTTTTCGAAATCACCATAACGAAATCGCACGAACCATCGACTGACTGTTTGATTTGACACAGCGTTTTCTCCATAAACTCGCAAATTTCATAGGTAGTCTCCACCGCGGTATTTCCCTTCCAAAAACAAAAAAAACATAACGTCGCGCAAATGAAGCTTTTGTCTGTCCATCTTCGTGATCGCGCCATTCAACTTGCCAACTATTCGTTTGCTCTTGTTACGTCCTGGATTCCTCGGGAACTACGAATTTCTTTTCTTATATATATAATTGGGAGACAGACGGACGTCGGGCAAGCATTATCGTGAAAGGGATAAGATTACGATGGCTCGCCGTATGACGCGCCGTGGGTTTCCCAATGTATCTGTCATCTCATCCGCCCTCGCGTAAGGCGCATAGGTTCATTGCATCCTGGGTACCGTGAGAACAACAAATTTCTTTTAATTACCAGGAAATAGACGGATTTGGGTAAGCACTATCATAAAGAGGATGTAATTATACGCTGCCTAAATGTGTCATGTGTCTCTCAACGCATCCGTGATCTTATTCATTTTCTAATCTTCCATATCCGTTTCCCGCTTTCCACGAAAACTCTCCTCATTGGCGATCGTCATCCGTCACCCCCCAAATCTTCCCTATAAAACCCTTACTCTCTAACCACTCACTCTCAGTCAGTGTCAGTCAATCACTCAGTCAGTGTCAGTCAGTGTCAGTCAGTCAGTCAGTCAGTCATTTTTCTTCTTCTTCTTCTTCTTCTTCTGCTGAATATCAACGAACCCATGTTCTACGTACTATTCACTACAGTCGATTCACCTAAATCGTAAGTCTCTATTTCATATTTAAACATGATTTTTAATCGTTTCAATCCAATCTCCAATCCCACTTCACTCCTTAAAACACATACATACACTGCGTAGTTATTATCTTCCTTGTATTATATAATGATGTTTTTCTCGCTATACCAATACGTTAAACATTCTTGTTACGTTAAATCCGATTGTATTAACCCTTAGCTGACACACGTCAAAATAATAACGTACGTGCTATAAGGGGTATTTTGGACCCCAGCGAGAAAAAATGTGTATAATTGTTTTATTTATCAATATTGGGTCAAGCCTCGACTAATACTAGGTGACGCCACAGAACCAAATTTGGCGCGCAGTTATGAAAAATTTACGTTCAAAAACACTCTGGTACTTTTAACCCCGTGTGTCAGCTAAGAGTTAAATTAAGTTACACGAATAAAATTTTTTTTACTTTAATCTTCATCTTGTATTTGCATTATTCCAATAATACTGGTTTATAAAAGTTTGTTTAATGTTAACCCATATATCTCATTGTTTAACTTTAGCTGACCCTTTCATCATTTAAATATTGTATCTTTTACAATGACTTTTCTCATCAATTTACCACTATTATTTATCCGTGTGAGAACCAAATTATGTTATTGGTATAATTAATAAACTGTTTTATACAAAATGCCCTAAATTTAACCAACTCGTTAAAATTATTCATTCATTTCCTTTCAATCACTCAAATCTAAATTCCCCTCTCAACACGCTCATATGGTCCTATCCCAGATAAAGAGATTAAGTTCTTTGACCTAAATAAAGGACCACATAACGTACGTTCTGTGATCGGAGTAAATGGGCCTCTCCGGACCTTGACCTGATTTGCAGACCTACCAGTACGTTTAGGACTCGCGAGTGCGCGAGTAAGCGATATTTGTTGCGTACATCCTCTTCCAAGACGTAACATTCTGTTTGTTAACAGATTTACATTTGAGGGAAACGTCTTTTCACAAATGAGCCCTCACTCATCAGATCACGTATTGCCGAGTAAACTGGTCCCAAGCGCGATAGATAGTCTGACCGAACACGATCGCAGACTTCTATAGATTCACTTCCTCGCTATTCTCGCTTCAGTCCTTTCGGTCCCTTATATGGTGGTCAATCACTTTTACCATCTAAGCGACAAGGTCATTCATTAGTTCCTGGGGTATTCGATTCATCAATTTACCACTTACATATTCCGTATATCTCACTGTTTATTGCATTTGTCTGACTTAGTTTGGCTTAAATAACTTGATCTCAATTTTATTCGTTCGGCTAATATAGAATCCTAGCTAAATTCTGAGACAACTCTTTATGTTGCAAAACTTTGCCTGAAGCTTATTTTTTAAGTTATTAACAGAAATAGCTTATCACGAGTCGGATACAAGAGGTAAGCAGGGGCGGCGCCACTCACTGCATCAGGCGCAGGCGCTTACGTGGGGTGTTTGCGAGCAGCTGATCATTACATACGAACTGTGTATCAATATTTACTGCCAATACAGAAAATCAATGGTTAATGTTACGTGTACTATAGTTTTTTTATAATCAGCGATAACTTTGGAAAAGTCACGATGGTGCGCACACACAAATGCAAGCACGCATTCTCTCTCTCTCTCTCTCTCTCTCTCTCTCTCCCCCCCCCTCTCTCTCTCTCTCTCTCTCTTGTAAATCACTATCAATTAACTATTCGGCGGCTAATAATCCTTGAAAGAAATACGAAACCAAATACGTGTTTCTTTCGAGGATTATCAGTCATCAACGCAACACGCATTTACTTCATAGGAAGGATAGGAAGCAGATCACTTATTTCACAACACGCATTTACTTCATAGGAAGGATAGGAAGCAGATCACTTATTTCAAAGATGGTACTTGTACACACAGCAAAAACGTCCCTCCTAGATTCGCACCGGCAAATCCGCGAATCACTTTCGCGGTCTGTACAGTAAGGTACAGAATGACTAATGAGAATATGTTGAAAGTAAACAGTTATATATCTCCTCTTCGGTTTCGGTAGCTATTTAACTGACTAAGGTCCGCTACTCGAGACCCGTCAATTTCATTTGAACCATCGTACAGACTGGTTTGCGAGTGTCAAGATGAACGCGTTAAGCATCAAAGAAAAAGTATTTCTCATCAAGTGTTTCTACAGTAGAGGCAAAAATTATACTGAGACGTCTCGTGGATTCCTTACTAAATTTGGATCTAAAAAAGTTTCAAGCAAAACTGTGTTCAGAAAGTATGTTTTTGATACTTTTTACCTACCCTTCCTTTCCCTAGAATCGCACCATAATTCCTATTATGCTGGTTATGTGAGATTTTATTTATTTATTATTTATTTTTCGATATTATTATCGAAAATTCATCTATCTTGACTAGACCGTAACATGCATGAAAACGGGAAAAAGCGACCAGTTATATATCTCAATTTCAGAGATAATGTCGATTGCAACCAGCGATGCGGGAATATATTTTGCGTCATGATTCACGCTGTAAGAAACATTCACAACCGATAGTTTTCGATAAGCCCGATGTAATTTTCACAAAGAATTGTGAAGTAAAATGCACAAAGAATAGTGAACATCGCGCGATTCAAACGAGTAATCTTGTAATCTTCTCGATAACAATAAGAACATGTATACGTCTGATAGATAATATAGTTGGTCAGTTGTCATAGAAAGCAGACATTTATTTACATTTAAGAGTTGTGTTTGTCTGACAAGAAGAGGTTACGCTCTGCTCTTCATCGATTTTGATGAAATTTGCAGTGCTGTTAGAGGAGCCTACCAAATACTTGTAAAATACTTTAAAACCGTTAAAGGCAAATATTTGTAAAACCGTTTCTTTGAATGGGTGTTAGAAGTCGAATAATAAGTAATTTAATATAGATCCCCCGTGTGCGTATCGATATATACTATTGGGAGTACAAATTAGTTCGGTCCACTTTTTGTGGTCAAATATGCATTTATTTCAGAACAAAATGAATGAACAGATCAATCAAAATATTGTCCATCGCTGGCTACTACTTTTTCCCACCTTTCAGGCAATTTTCGAATTCCATCTCGAAAAAATGTCTCGCCTTTTGAGGCAATCCAAGTTAGGAGCCAATTTTCGATTTCTGCGAAAGAAGTGAACCGGTGACCTGCCAAATCGTGCTACATCCGTCGGAACAACCAGTAATCAGAAGGAGCAATGTCCGGCGAATACGGCGAATGCGGTAAAATATCCCACTTGAGCGTTTCCAAATAATTTTTTGCGACTTTTGCGACATGAAGCCGAGCGTTATCATGCAGAAGAATAACTTTGTCATGTCTTTGCTCGTATTCCGGCCGTTTTTCTCGTAATGCACAGCTCAAACGAATCAATTGTAGCCTATACCGATGGCCCGTAATAGAATCGCCAGATTGTAGCAGGTCATAGTATACAACACCCTTTTTTGGGCTGTCCAGAGCGAGGCTTATCTTCAACGCTGAAATCACCATTCTTGAAACGTCGAAACCATTCCCTACATGATTTATCAGTTGGAGCATTGTCATCATAAACTTCTACAAGCATTCGATGCGCTTCAGCTGCACTTTTCTTCCAATTGAAGCAGAAAACTAAAACCTCCCGCAAATGCTGCTTAGTTAACACAAAATTTGACATATTCAACACAGTAAAAAACAGGAGTTTTATGTGAAACTCAAAGCGATATAAACTGAATATTATTAACAGATATCTAACCTATCTGAAACCACCGAAATCAGCTGTCACTATGAAACATTCATAATAGCAAGAGCCATCTTTTGAAAACGGACCGAACTTTGTACTCCCAATATTACTAGCAACGAACGTCAACAAGCTAACGTGACTCGCCGGTTGTTCTGCCTCAGGAGCATCGCTGAATAAGAAATATGTAGGTAGCTTCTGCCAATCCGTTATTAGAATTTTTCCTTCTACATTCTTCTAATTNATAGCAAGAGCCATCTTTTGAAAACGGACCGAACTTTGTACTCCCAATATTACTAGCAACGAACGTCAACAAGCTAACGTGACTCGCCGGTTGTTCTGCCTCAGGAGCATCGCTGAATAAGAAATATGTAGGTAGCTTCTGCCAATCCGTTATTAGAATTTTTCCTTCTACATTCTTCTAATTATTGGGAGTGTAAATAAGTTCTCGCCGTTTCACCATCAAATGGCGGTATAAAAATTTTCTGCGTATAATTCAAGATGATGACGCATCTATATTGAAGTTCTATAACCTATG
>NW_014559712.1:0-1691 GCF_001313825.1 Dinoponera quadriceps
CACCAACATATGAAAAGTTGCGACCGACAAGTGTTCGTAGCAATTAAAACTCTCGTTGGTATTTTGCGCAAGTCGTCTCACCAGATCCTGGCTGTTCTCATAAAACTGCGGCACGGATTTCTTGAAGATCTGCATGCGAAATGCGGCTAAAACCGTTTTTCTCTCTTTTAGCCACTTTGCACCGTTATTGAACAGCATGCTGTCTCCGAGCCACGGTTTTAAGCATCTATAGCGATGTGAATAATTTTGTATATGGATAGAATTAAAATTCATTGACGCATCAAGCGCAGGTGGTGTTTTTGAGTGTGAAGAAACGCAAAACTAAATAAGTTCACTCTGATTAAGGGTCCAACACAAACCGAATATAAAATTGTAATGATGTTCAGGTGACAATAAAATCAAGAGAAAAGTACAATAATAACTAACTTTTCGATCATTATTCGAACATTATCTTGACATCTTAACGTTACCGTGATTATCTGGACTATAATCCGCGTGGAAAATGATTTATTTTGATTTATTTACCTGTATTCTGCGGGTTTGTCGATGTGTTCAGGGTTACTTAAGATAACCTCTAGATCTTGCGGATCTGTCAAAAAGATGTAAGCTCGTGTTCCAAAAAGTATTGATAACACTGAACCGTATTTAGCGCAGAGTTTAACAAGAAGGATCAGTGCATCTTCGGGATTTTTTTGTAACATCAATAGACTATGACCAATGATGGGTAATCGTGGTGGATCTAGAAGGAAATATACAGTAGTTTTAATGTATTTAATTACAACGGACGATTATGAATCAAACGCGAAATGGGAAATATTGTAAGAAAGATTTTCGCCTCTTTTTGAATAGTTGAATTTTTTACTTACGTGGTAACTTTAATGAAAGTCGCACCACATGCCTAGTGTCAATATAATAATGTAGTGTAATAAGAATGGCAATGATTATAGCCAGTAAAGTATAACTAATGTTCGGTAGGTACGATGTCGTCGTTAGTACAGCATCCATGGTTACAAATAATTATTGGTATATTGTTCAGTACGAAGCGTTCTGTCTGGCTCCTTCTTGTATACTACTCTACTGTATATGGATCGCAACATTATATAAAGACGGTGATAATTTATATTCATATAGTAAGTTCTGCGATTACATTATTTCTTGTTTGACAGTACATAATTCTCTCGATCGAGATAACATTTACCTAAGAAATCACCGTCGACCTNAGACCTATACAAATGCCGCGTATATGTTTCCACAATCTTCTTCGAGGTCATCTGCATACCTGCTACTCGTTCTTTTATATAAGTCCTTTTTGCGGTCGTAATGAAATCTGAATTGCGGAACTCTGTTCCCGGATACTTTCGGGATATTTAGGCATAAAAGTTTATTGGAAATACTATCCGAGTTTCCAGATTTCCGGAGATATTCGGATAATAATATACTTGACTCTCTCTCTCTCTCTCTCTTTCTCAAGTATTCGTTCAGGAACATTTAAGATTAACTTGTCTGAAATATTTCGTGTAATAGATACACACTTATTTGCATTTTTCAAATTGCGATAAAAATTTCTGGTTTTTAACTCTGGGCAAAGAACGCGATCATAAAATTGGAATTGAACAGAATTAGCTGCATAATTTAACGTAATCTTGGGCAAAGTCAATGCAGATTGCGATGACGGCGGGAAAAATTTAATA
>NW_014559713.1:0-285 GCF_001313825.1 Dinoponera quadriceps
TATTTGAAAGTCACATGAAGGTCACCTGAATTTTTTAAAATAGCTTCCTATATTTTTTATTACATATTCTTATAGCTGACCTCGAGAGCTCTCCAAAACACTCGAATGAAATGTTTCTTCATTCAGTACTTTTCGAGTTATAAAGCTCCAAAGTTGCAATAAGAATTAATAGGAATTAATAGTCTGTAGATACAATTGGATATTTAGGTATCAATTGATTACAAAAATCTCTTCCACTGTTGATCGGAGTATCAAACTTTATTACTCACAATCAGAGGCTTACGT
>NW_014559714.1:0-1275 GCF_001313825.1 Dinoponera quadriceps
TCGGCGCTATCGCTGCCGATTGTTTAACCCGTTACGCGAACGTAACATACTAAGTCCGAAGATAAGAACCTGTATGAAAATTGCTTGCAAGTATACCTGCGAGAATTCGTGTAAGATTCCTATAGGAAATCCTGTATGATTTTTGCGCTTGCGTTCTTGTTGGAATTCTTGGTTCGATTTGAGTATTATTGTTAAAAGTAAAAAGACATGTGATACTAATAAATACACCTATTTACGTATTAGTATCCATACGGTAACATCAAAATTGGGGACACGGACTAAAGTATTTTACTTTAATAAGAAAAACATTTTTTTTTGTAATTGAAATAAAATACTGAATTTCCCCGGTTTTCATGTTAATGGTATTACCTATTAAGGTGTATTTATTAATGTAAAATGTCTTTTTACCTTTTTATACAGTAATTCTCGATCAAAGTATTTCTGCATGCAGGAAAGCATGCGCAAAAATCATGCAGGATTTCCTATTGGAATCTAACAGTAATTCTTGCAGGAATTCTTTAATTGTATCAAATTTCATTTGTGTTTCGAAAATATTTATGTTTACTTATAGATACAGCAAATTTGCAAGTTTCGGAAGGAAGACAATTACAAGTAGATGATTTAAGCAGCGAATCTCTGCACGAAAAATACTTTTATGATAAATTAGACATTTTATCGGAGGACAGCAATGATGAAAATGATCAAGAGTACGTCAGTGATTCATCAATTGGTTTTGATAGCTCTTACGACGAGACTAGCACTGATGAAAGTAATGTTGAACACGAAATTGATGAAAATCAGGTCGGTAGTGATATATTAAACGAAATAATGTTCGAGTCCTCTAAATTGTCAGTGCGCGATGTAATCGTAATGATAACCGCATTTTCCACACGTTTTCATTTATCTTACGAAGCCCAATCAGAGTTAATCAATTTAATAAAAATATGCTTTGGTCCACAATCAGTGAATTTTAATCTTACGAAATATACGATGCTTAAGTACTTTTCTTTTCTAGACAAAAATATCGCACATCACTATTATTGCAATAAATGTTGTGAGAAAGTTGTATACTCTGTAAATTCAACTTAAAATTCAAATTCAATTTAATTCAAGATAAGTCAAAGTACGGTGCGTATGTTTGTGAAAAATGCCAAGAAAAATCCCAAATCACTATAAATACATCGAATCATTTCATATCACTAGATATTACTTATCAGATGAAACAGTTATTGAAAAATAAAGCCTTTAGTAATGATTTGACAAAACAAATTAAAA
>NW_014559715.1:0-423 GCF_001313825.1 Dinoponera quadriceps
ATCTTGCACCAGAACAATGCACCTGCCCATAACGCGCTGCCTGTGAAGCATTATTTAACCGCTAGAGGCACTCCAGTGCTCGAACACGCGCCGTACTAGCCTGATTTAGCACCCTGTGACTTTTTCCCATTTCCAAAGATCAAGTCTGTCTTAAAAGAAACCCGGTTCGAATCGATGGAAGAGGTGAAGCGAAAATCGGTGGAGCTCTTAAATACACTTACAAAAGAAGACTTCCAGCATTGCTTTGACCAATGGAAAAAACAAATGGAACTGTGTGTGGCAAGGGGAGTGGAGTACATTAAAAGGGAGCATTCGATTGTAGAAAAATTTTTAAAATAAAACTCTTTTTCATAAGCAGTCTTGTTTTTTATTAGCCAGACCTCGTATTACTTTCGTACCACCCTCCAGCGACCGATATTTTTG
>NW_014559716.1:0-307 GCF_001313825.1 Dinoponera quadriceps
AACGGCTTGCGGTACAAGCTGGATTCCCGCGCTTCCCCCCCCCCTCCCCACACCATCAATCGTTTCTTCCCCGTATTCTTAGCGGTAGCTGTTAAACGGTCGGAACGTGAACCGGAGAATACGACGTCCAATTAAATTTCGAAACACAGGGCTAAGAAATATCGTATCGGTTCGCCGGGAAAAATATCGTTCTCTTTGTCAAACGGCGCTGGCCTGTCGAGGACACGATATGACATTTTACGACTGCCGATATACTAAAATTTTATCTGTCATCTGCCCCCCGAGGTCTCTCTCTCTCTCTCTCTCT
>NW_014559716.1:336-583 GCF_001313825.1 Dinoponera quadriceps
GAAGAACCGAAATTGGCAACTCTTTTTTTTTCCATCGACGGAGGAAAATCACGAGAAATTCCCGGGATATTTTCTGCGCCGTTCTCGAACGGATGCGCTTTATGTTTATCCCGCACAAAAGACGCCTCTTACATAACAGCCCATATATCGTCGATTTATTTTTCAAAGTGTTAACCGCGCTAATGTGTATGCAGCAGGTAGGAAGGAAACACATTCTTGTTGGCGCGTGCGCTGCAATCTCGAGCGG
>NW_014559717.1:0-1756 GCF_001313825.1 Dinoponera quadriceps
CGCACCATCGCGGTCTCTCGACCTGGGGATCGGGATCCGGAGCAGCTTGGATCTTACAATCCGGCTGACTCCGGTGGAATCCGGTGCCGATGGTACGGCGGAGCAGTCTTTTATACCGCTAACCCGCGGTTTTTCCGACACGTGCTTAACAACAACAACAAATGTTGTTGCCTAGATGAGCACGTGTCGGTTGCGTGCTCCGCGTGTGGATTTGTTTATTTGGCGCTAAGCGCCGTTTCGCGGCCGACGGATGGTCGGTCGGTCGCGGTGTTCGCCGGAGGGGTGCATCGTTACAATGTAGAAGGCAGTAACAACGTTGGCGCGCCGCGTGCTTGTTACTCTCAGCAGCAATCACGATGAGCNACCGGGGGAGTGCATCGTTACAATGTAGAAGGCAGTAACAACGTTGGCGCGCCGCGTGCTTGTTACTCTCAGCAGCAATCACGATGAGCGAGAAAAAGGTACATCTCGCAGTTGCACAACGTGATATTGTTAAATTTCTCGATAATGAAAATGTAAATGCTGTTGAAATTCGGCGCCGTTTACTTCCACAGTTCGGGGAAAGAACTCTTTCATGGGCTCAGGTGAAGCAGTGGTGTAACGAATTTAAGAAAAGACGGGAGCGTGTTGAAAACGTTGCCCACCCGCGCCGTTCCCGCACCAGCATCACAGCGCAGAACACCGAGGCTGTTCGAGAACTCATCGAAGGCGATCGGCGCTTAAATGTTCTTGAAATCTCTCAAGAACTTCAGTTCGTGCTGCCTATCGGTCAAAAAGGTGCGGCATTCCGATCAGAAGTGTGTTGCTTTTCCATAACAATGCCAGACCCCACACCGCAGCAGTAACAACAAAAATTGGCCGATATGCACTGGACTGTCCTAGAACATCCATCCTACAGCTCAGACCTGTCACCATGCGACTTCCTTATGTATTGGCCACTCAAAGAAGTCCTTGGCGGACAGCGCTTCCCAACGAACGAGGAGATGCAACAGTTCGTGTGCAATTGTTTAGATACACGTCCGCGAACATTTTATGATACCAGGATTAAAAGATTACCAGATCGTTGGAGAAAGTGTATAGATAAGATGAGGAACTATGTAGAAAAATAAGAAATATGTAAATTAGAATTGATTTTGAAAAATATATGTTTTTTTGCAAAAAACTCACTTATACTTGATCCACCCTCGTAATTCTAAGTTTTTGAGCGTGGAGGTTATTCTAACGTTTCTATTAAGATCAATTTCTGTGCCATCCATTTTATAACTAAACTCATAAAACATGAATGCAGCGCAATTATATATCAATGTTACAGATTCATTATTAGCTCTTGTATAGTTAATTTTCCCTCAACATAAAGATAACTTTTACATGTCAAAGTATATAAATGCTGCTGCTATATAGATATTCGTAACTCATGGCTATATTTAGACGTTGTGTTAGAGTATGGTTTGTACGTATGAGTCTCAATCTTGACGACTCCAACATCAAACCGGTTCATTTTCAATGTTCAAAGTATCAATCATCTTGCTCAATTGTTTCCCACGATGAACCCCACAAATTTAAAAAATTCAACGTTTAATAAATAGAATTTTTTTGTGCAGAGGATTTTGTACTGTTAATCTTGTGTTTTGTAAAAAAAATTATTTTCTGCTTGCTTCTCCTGTTCTACTTGATTCACTACAAGCATCTCATAAATTACACTTATTATCGTCGCTGTCGTACGTGCAATCTGACGTTAACCTCTTCTCCAAGAAAA
>NW_014559718.1:0-555 GCF_001313825.1 Dinoponera quadriceps
TGGACATTTTCTCCAAAATGCATTCTAACTGAAGATACTAGGGGGGTCCCATACTTTTCCTTGACCCTGTATATAAAACATAGTGTATTCTTCATAAGATAGATGTCAATGGGTTTGAAACCTGCATTACGAAAGTACGAGTAACCTGAATAATCTCATGAGTCTCATGTGGAATGACAACAAATGAGGTAAAAATAACAATTCCTTCTTGGACNTAACAATTCCTTCTTGGACAAAATAGATGTAGAAATACTATGACATTTCAGGCGGTGCGAAAATGACAGAAAGTATTAATGAGGTAAGGTACGTAATGATTATTCAGAAGATATTGATAGTTACAAATTACAAAAAATCTGCTGTCTGTGTACAAACGTGTATGACATTAGAAGGTTGAACTTTGACTGTCTTGTGAAAACCTTTGGAAATATCAAGAATATATTGTTAATTGTGAGTCTCTTTTAGTTACATTACAATTTGTGGTAAATATCTCACCGAAAAATTCACATCTATTTGTACGTACTGCACCATATTTGTATTATAAATTTTACCGACGCA
>NW_014559718.1:898-2950 GCF_001313825.1 Dinoponera quadriceps
TGAAGAGTGTAATGTTAAATTAGAATCTACTTTAGTGAGAAAAAGTAGGTATGTAGTAAACATTACCCAAATATATTCACCCAAATATTCGCATAAATATATATATATTTTTTGCAAATATTCAAATATAGTCCTGTACACATATTAACTACTATTATTTGTACGGTTGTAAAGAACAAATTATAATTTATGTAATTGAATACGTTCAAATATTTAATCTTATGTGATTATCAACTGACTTGTCTTATATATACAGGGTGGACCATTTTGATACATCCAGTCGAATATTTCGAAAACCAAGCCCGGAAGAGAAAAATTTTTCAGACAAAAGTTGTTTGGTTTCGAGGGGACCATAAGGCGGTATCATTGGTTTGACCTGGAAGAATTATTTGAAAGTCACATGAAGGTCACCTCAATTTTTTTAAACGCATCCTTTATTTTTTATTACATTTTCTTGTAGCTGACCTCGAGAGCTTTCCAAAACACTCGAATGAAATGTTTCCTCATTGAGTACTTTTCGAGTTATAAAGCTCCAAATTTGCAATAGGAATTAATAGGAATTAATAGTCTGTAGATACAATTGGATATTTAGGTATCAATTGATTACGGAAATCTCTTCCACTGTTGATCGGAGTATCAAACTTTATTACTCACAATCAGAGGCTTACGTCTGCTANTTTAACCGCATCCTTTATTTTTTATTACATTTTCTTGTAGCTGACCTCGAGAGCTTTCCAAAACACTCGAATGAAATGTTTCCTCATTGAGTACTTTTCGAGTTATAAAGCTCCAAATTTGCAATAGGAATTAATAGGAATTAATAGTCTGTAGATACAATTGGATATTTAGGTATCAATTTTCGATCGAAAATTCATAATATTTTACTCTTTCGACCGTTTATTAATTTGAACTACTTGTAGCTATGATAACGCCTGCGGCAATTAAAACGAACGTTAGACGATATAACCTTAGCACACATTTTGATAACATTGAAATGCAAATCTTCACGTTACTGAAACCGCGAATCGTATTTCCGAAATAATACTAGTAATTTCGAAAAGTGACGTTCCTTTCAATTGATGTATTTCCCTCATAAGTTATTCTCCGAACCGCAAGTAAAGAATAGAATAGCAAGGCGAGATCCAGAGATAGTTCGAGCATAATCCGGAGTTATTCGAGAAGCGAATACTGAATACATTACCGGCCTAATGCAGTTGGCACATAAATTAATATACATCGTTGAGGAATCGTCGCACTGCAAAATCTTCTTAAAGTTTCAATGGGCCGCGAAAACTTTTCGACGAAATGAAAATTTGCCAGAACTTTTCTTTGCGTTGGAAAATCGATCGCCATATCTATATCTGTGTCAGTGAAGTTTCGTTCCTCGGTCACGTTAAGCTCGTGTTATTCACAAGAAAGTATTGGAAACGGTGACTTAACTTGAACTAATAAATTTCTGGAAAAATTCTATGTTTTTCTTTTCACTTACATGTAAACACTAATTACATTTCATGTGATTCAATTTACTTTCTCTGTTTTTTATCTCTGAAAGCAATAAAATATTCGTTAACGACTTGTTACCCCTTTTCAGGGATGAATTTAAAATTTTTTATTTAGAACAACGGAAATTTTTTATTTTCAAAAATTTTTGTAATTATAAATAACGATAATTTTTAAATAAAACTAAACGTATATATATGTGTCAATATCCCTGAAGAGGTTTCTGAAATACGAAAGAAAAAGAAGGAATTCATTAAAATGCGCAATGCTATTAGAAAGATTTAGTGACATCGTAACTATGTAAAGATAATAAAGTCAACCCATCGTTTCAGCATTCTACAATCCGAATGTAGCGCAGGGTGGATAAAATATGATTGCAATCAACGATTGAAAATCTACTGATCGAATTATTGATTAGAATTATTTTCATACACAGAACATTTTTCAAGACTCTAATGTTCCACTTTTTACGGTAGAAAATGCGAATATTTTCATTTGAATTGCAACAAAAAAACGACAATTGCAAGTTATTTGTTCATTTTGCAAAAAAAA
>NW_014559719.1:0-2627 GCF_001313825.1 Dinoponera quadriceps
TTTGTTGTTTCTTTAAGTTAGCGGAATAGCGGAGACCGCGCGCCGCGGGTGCGCGGTAGTGATAGAAGAGAGCCCCGTGCTCCTGGAGAATGTAAAACCCCGCTCCGAATGGCGGCGAGAAGAGGGCAAAGTGCCGACCGACGGGTGGAGGACCTAAGCCACCCTCAGGCTCCCACCAGACCTTATGGCCTCGCCGCCCTCTGATCTGTGCTGACCGACAAGGAGCCGCTACCGACACCGCCGGGGCTATCGTTCCGACTCCTCGGCGGCGGTAAGGCCGGCGGGCAGAGGTCGCGCTCAAGAACAAGGATCCCGTAGCTGCGGTAACACGCCGGGATAGGCCGGCGGTGAAGCGGCGGGGTAAAAGTCGATTCGGGAACCGCCGGCAGAGATTCGGCTGCCGAGGAGGGGAAAATGGTACCATAAAGAAAGGGGAAGACTACTGTTTAAAAATCGGATGTTTCCCCGAAAAGTTAAGGTGAGCTTCTGAGAGTTTCGGTGTTGAGCCTGTAGTTCCAAAGAAATCCGCAATTATCGACGGCAAAAGAGAGAGAGATAGAGGGATCGGATCTTTCTTTTACGTTACTTTTGTTTGGTTTTCGTAGCGTGCGAGGTCCCGTCCCCTTGGCTCGACGGCCGTTCGGGAGACCGGGAAATGACTATGAATAGCGGATGTCGCGGGTCCGCCGCGGCGTGGTAGCGAGCGAGTTGAATTATATACCGTACGGCGCTCCGCCGGAGCGCCTTGTACCGTTTTGACGCGAAAGCGAAATAAATGCGTGCGTTACCGAAACCGCTGCTCTTTTTCTTTTCTTTTCCTTGTCGGGTTTTATTCCTTTGTCGGTCGCCGACGGTCCCTGGCGTGACCATACGGACCACCTCCGACTTAAAATCATCCCAGAGCTGCCGGTCGGGACGAACTCGGGTCGCGTTGCCGACACGCGGACGGCGACGCCGAACGCGGGGCCTTCAGTTAGTGGGTGCGACTCGCGCATCTAGTGCCCATACGGACCTGTGGAGGTCCGGATATCGTTCGCGTCCCGAAGTTCGCCCGTCGGTGTTGCACTGGCGACTCGAAAGAGCCGAGTCGCGAATTACGGTCGCAACACACACACACACAAACATACACACACACACAGAGAGAGAGAGAGAGAGAGAGAGAGACAAATGCTCTCGCACGCACGCACGCACGAACGCACGCACGCACACACATATATTTTGAAGATGGCTCTTCAACACATCATCAATTAAAAAAATATGAACATATCAATCAATGTAGAGCTACTTCATTAGATTTTACTTCAGTATTGAATCGACAGTTTATACAGAACCAGCTTGCTGGGACCAGGCACACAGTTCTTTTATAAACATCTGAAACGTCATCCATTGCTAGATTGGAAAGTGATTGTCGCCGTAATTTATTATTTTTTATTATTATCACTACAGCTTGTTTTTGATTATTATGTGCATCATACAATAGCCTGACAATGGTTCGATCGAATACCAGGATTGAAACATATTCCGTTTTTTGGCAATATATTCTATAGTCTAGTGCCACAAACTAAGTGGAAATTCTCGATATGTTCGACATTAATTAATTAATACTTCAGTAATGTTCGACTTATTCTTCATTTGCATTAGCAGATCATAAGCTTATATATGTTAATATAAAACTTTAAATATTATATAATATTGATTTTATTTTTCTTTCTCTCACTCATTATTCTCTGATATAATTTATTAACCTTGATTTGCTTAAGTAATGCTACAGTGTATTTAAAAGAATGAGAATGATAAAAATATATATTTTTAATATTAAGTTATTTATAATATACGTGTACATTTTTCAAATAAATTTTAGTGCTTTTTGCGTATGGTGACGGACAAATATTATTCCATTACTAAAGTATGGGCTTTTTTCATACCTGTCGTGACTATTTGTCATCCAGATGATCTCGAGGTATGTAAGTGAAGAAAAGTATAATGACTTAATAAAAAAAATGTATATGTAATGAATTAATATTTCTTAATTTACTAAATATAAATTAACTTATATTTCAAAACTTTTTGGGCGTTTCGTTAATCACTTATCGCGAAAAGAGTTAACTTTCGAAAACGTAGTCTCTCAAAGATGAAGCAGTACTTGAAATTGATCGTGAAACGATTAATTAATTAGCTATTTGTGAATTTGAACGTTATAATAAATTGATATTATACAATATCCCTATTCCTCTGATTTCAGGTAATATTAAACAATACGTTGCACATCGATAAGGGCCTCATATACTATACGCTGCTTCCTTGGCTAAACACAGGGCTCCTCACCAGCGCAAGTAATTCAATAAACTTATTTCATATACACGCATATATGCTTTATATTATTGAGCATACTGAACACTGAATACATAGCTTAGTATACGGTTATTCCAATAAAAAGAATCGTATTGTAATATCAGAAATTATATTAATCTACATATATTAGGTGAGTGCAAAAGTGCATGCGGAGTTTGTGAGTAAAAGTCAGACAGTGATTAGGCAAACAAAGTTCTTTATTCAATCAATGATATATTCTCCATCGTTGTCTATAATCTTTTTCCAACGTTCTGGCAGCATACGGATGCCCCGAT
>NW_014559719.1:6056-9420 GCF_001313825.1 Dinoponera quadriceps
ACCTCTTCCCCCCTTTCTTTTCGGCAGCCGAATCTTTGCCGGCGGTGCCCGAGTCGCCTCCGAGCCCGCCGCTCCACCGCCGGTCTTTCCCGGCACGGTCCCGCGGCTTCGGGCTCCGTCGTCCTCAGCGCGACCTCGGCCCGCCGGCCCTACCGCCGTCGAGGGGTCGAAGAGGTAGCCCCGGTGATGTCGGCAGTGGCCCCTCGGCGGTCATCTCAGAGCGGAGGGCGGCGGGGTCCTTCTTTTGGCGGTCGGCGCTCCGTTCTCTTCTCGCCGCCCCTTGGAGCGGGGTGTACACGCGGTCGGGGCGCGGGGCTCGCCTCTACCGCTACCGCGCGCCCGCGGCGCGCGGTCTTCGCCAACTCACAAAAAAAACAAACTACAAAAAAAAAGACTAATAATCATAAGTCGGCGCGCTCCTATGAGCACGCCATACGCCTTGCGATAGGGCTTTCGCCCTTGGGACGGGCGCTCCCAGCCGCCACGTCACAACACATAAAATTAATAAAGTTACATTATATCTCATTATATTAAAAGGAACCATTTCATTTATCCCCCCAATCAAGCGGATTTCTTGATTATTATTCATCAAATGAATAATAATTCCAACTTTCATAAACAACATTGACTTAATACCGCATGTGATAATAACTGATAAAATGATATTATTGATATCCTTAATTTTTAAATTAATATTATTAAACCTAATTAACTTAATGTTGATAAGGAAATAATTTTTTTCAAATCATATTCATTTAATACTTTTATTCCTTATATAATTATTGTTATTACCGAAAAATACATTAGTCTTTCTCCAGCTTCTCCTATAAATTTTCTAAACCGAATTAATAAAAACACTCCTGCTGTTAGTAATGTTGATTAAATGACTTAGAGATGAAATTGGGGTTGGTGCAGCTGTTGCTCTTAGTAATCATAAAGAAAAAGGAATTTGATCTCTTTTCGTCATGCAAACAAAAATTAAAAATATTATTAAAATTTTTATTTTATAAATTAAAAATATATTTCATCTTACATAAATAAATATTACCTCGATATTATTAATAAAATCACATCCCCAATTCGGTTTATTAAAACTGTTATTATTCCTGAAATATAAGATAAATAATTTTGATAAAAAATTAGTAAGCAATAAGATACTAACCCCAATCCATCTCACCCAAATAAAATTCTATTTAAATTTGGCCTCAAAATTATTAAAATTATAGACCAAATATATACAAGGTGTCCCAGACCACCCGTCTCACCCGATTTTCTCGTAAACGCGACATTTTAAAGAAAAATATTTCAGACAAAAGTTTTGTGACTTCGAGGGGCACATAAGATGGTGTCATTGGTTTGACCTTGGATAGTCGTTTGAAGATCACGTGAAGGTCAACTTTAATTTCTTAAATGGAAACCCCCATTTTTCAATGCATATTCTTGTAGCTTACCTCGAGAGCTTTCCAAAACGCTATAATGAACGTTTTTTTAATCAGTACTTTTCGAGTTATGAGGGTTGAAAGTTACGGTACCGCCGGCATTAGCATTACCCAAGGTGGAGGTTGCACGGTCGGATTTACACCTCTTTGTGTGTTTGTGTGTTTGTGTGTTTGAATGTGTGTGTGTCAACAGAGATAAGAACCCCACGGTTTGTCACTCCCGTAGTATTTATCGACTCCAAACTCTCTCTGCTCTACGCGCGCGCGTGTGTGTGTATATGTGTGGCTGATGTTATTAGACCCGGTGTTCGAAATGTCCACCGTTTGCTTCAATGCAAGCAAGTACTCTTTTCTCGAAATTATTTGTTGCATGAAGAATTTCATCAACATGTAGAGAACGAATAGCGAGACGTATTCTACGAATCATATCATCTCTTGTCGTAGGGCGTTCGCGGTATACCAGATCTTTTAGTCTTCCCCACAAATAGTAAATGGGTAATAGTAAATGGCTGGTAAATGAGAATTTTGTTACACCTTACGTGACAGTATTAGACATGTCATACATCACGACTGGGTAATGCTAATGCTGGCGGTACCGTAATTTTCAACCCTCATAACTCAAAAAGTACTAATTAAAAAAACGTTTCATTATAGCGTTTTGGAAAGCTCTCGAGGTAAGCTACAAGAATATGCATTGAAAAATGGGGGTTTCCATTTAAGAAATTAAAGGTGCCTTTCACGTGATCTTCAAACGAATATCCAAGGTCAAACCAATAACACCATCTTATGTGCCCCTCGAAGTCACAAAACTTTTGTCTGAAACATTTTTCTTTAAAATGTCGCGTTTACGAAAAAATCGGGTGAGACCGGTGGTCTGGGACACCCTGTATACCCACTAAATAATAATATCGATCAATAAAATTATCATATTTCAGATTAATAAGTTTATACAAAAAATTTTTGAAGAAATAAATATAATTACTCTAATAAACATTTAGCCAACCAAATTTAATAAATAAAACTTTCTTTATTAACTCTATTAAATCTAAGAAATATTTATTCTATAATTACCACACTTTTTATATAAAATATTAAATTATACAATAAAATATTATTATAAAACATTATTATATAAAATCATAAACTAACACTATTACTTAAGATACATCTAAGGTATATTATCTAACTTAAAATTATCTACTTAAAATATACTTAATCTAATTCCACACATTAGTATTTTATAAATTTCTTAAATAAAAATATATCAAATTAAATCAAAACATTATTAACGGATAAGATTGAATTAATAATCTCATTGTTTCTTTTAGTCTCCCCTATTATATTTTCTTATTATTCAAATTTCTCCACGCTGAACTTTTTCTTTTTTTTTGATAACCAAATGGAAATCCTCATAGATCCTCCCGGGACCCGGAGAGGCTCCGAGAGGTATGACGTACATTTACCGACTAAAACACCTGGAGGTGCCAACCGAGACGCTCGCTGGAGGGCATACGGTACCTGCGAGTGCATACCCGAACATGCCCCCCGCGCCAGACCCTTCCCTCAGGTGACAGAGGAGGCAACACCCCTCTGTCGTCACCTTTATGGGAGGTTAAGCCGCCGCCGGGGATATCCTACCCTGACATTGATCCTCCCCGTATGTGGCCTGTGTAGGGGGGGGGGNCTCTCTTCTCTTCACAGACTGCGTCTCATACTCCGCTGAAACGACAAGGGGGGGGGGTGAGTTCCCCCCTTTTAGACCCCTTATCCATTCCTCCCTCCTACGGGGTGAGCCTCACTCTTCAGGTTGATCCGCCCAGGGGGTAGGCGGAGGGGTATTCCCTCCGGCGCACGCCCATCCCCGGACGTCCCCTTTCCACCCTTTCCCCGCGCCGACCCGACCGCCACCGTCCATCGTCTCCATC
>NW_014559719.1:9454-23588 GCF_001313825.1 Dinoponera quadriceps
CCTCGCATCACGTCGGGGCACGCCCCGATGTCCGCCGCCCCCTCTTATCAGAGGAAAAGGGGATGTCTGCCCTCCCCTCCTCATCATTGCCGCCGGCCCCTTGGGTCCGTTGTCCGCCCCACGCTCTGGACCTCTTTGCCTTCCTTTTCTGCAGCATCAATCCGTTGGAGAAGGCGGAGAAGGCCACCCATACCGCGGGGTCCCTAAGGGCCCCGCGCACCACCGCCGCTACTCCAACGTCCGGGCCCATCACGCAGGAGAGGGTACGCGCTCCAACTCCCAAGCAGGACACTACTCGAGGGTATGTCTAGCCGTGTCTCTCTCCGCCCCGAGGTGCCTTCCTGCCTAATGTGACATAGATACTCACCGAAACATCCGTGTCCGGTGAATACCTGCGTCATATAAAAGTTGGGGGCCAACCTCTTCCCTATCCACTTCTCCAAGTGGGGGAGGATAGCCTGTACCCCCCTCCCCTTCCGCTGCTGCTGCAGCTGTTCTTCAAGACGCTTCCTCCACGCCAATAGCATAGAGCGGTGTGCCTGCCGCCGAACCTGTCTAACCGCCTCTCTATGGATGGGGACCCTTCTCCCCCGAAGCTCCCGCACGTTCAGGAAATTCTCCTGATTCGTCAGTGCCAGGAGCTCCAGGGGGGGGGGGTAGGCCCTCCAAGAGGGTGACCGCGGCATAGGACACGGTTCTATATCTTGGGCCACCCTCATCACCACGGCCCGATGGGCCTCGCAAAGGTGCCGCGCCACCCCGCGCGATTTCACCCTTCCCGGCCCACATGGGGGCGCCGTACAAAGCTGTAGCCTGCACGGCTCTTGCGTAGAGCCGGCGAGCCCTCACGCTCGGTCCCCCAAGTTTGGGCATAAGCCGCCCCAGATTGAAGGCGGATCTAGCCACCCTGGGGGCCAGCCACTCAAAGTGGGCCTCAAAGCCTTATTCCAGATAATGCTTGTCTCGCAACTCAGCACAACGCACTGCGCATGTGCGGACGTGCGAGCACCCGGCTTCTCCTTCTACGTAGCATCGTGCTAATTTTAGTACAGTGACGAGATAGAGGGGCACCTCTGGCACCTCGAAAAGGTGCTTCGTTCACTGAGGGGGCAGAGAGTATTAATGGGAATGGAATGGACGCTAATGCGCGATCCCCTCTCTGGCGTGAACGTAAATAGGACGATAGCGGAGCGATGTTTCAAGACATTATCCGGGCCCGCAGATATAAAGTCCTTAATGTTGTTGTTGTTGGACAGCCGCCCACCTACTGGACGGCATGGGGATCGTCGCACATCGACGTGACACTTTTGTCCCCATTCATGAGCCAGTTCGTCGATGAGTGGAAGGTAGGTTGCGTCTGAACAACCAGAGACTACAACTCCCTGGATATTTGGCTGAGGGTGCCAAAAGTCAGAGGCAGGAAGCAGCGAACTACAAAAGTTCGGTTCGACACCACTCGGGCCGACTGGGAAAAGTTCGCTGAGAGCTTCGCGGATCTGTCACGATCGAGACTCGAGGTCCTCCGTTTGACGTCTGTGGAGGACATAGAGAAGTACGCGGATGTTCTTGTGGACTCCCTTATGAACGCCTGTGAAAAGGCAACGTCAAAAAAGGGACAATATAGTAAGTCCAACCCGTGATGGACAAAGAATCTGACGATAAAAAAGAAAATCGTGTATAGGGACAGATGGGCATTCCAGCAAGAATGTGTTGAGCCGACCCGCTCCGTCAAACTGCGTGTCTACCGCTCTTTTTTGCGGGAATACATCAGGCAGGTGAGGAAGGCGAATCTCAAGAACTGGCGGAAATTTTTAACGGAGCAAGGCAACTCGAAGACCTGGGGATTTATTTATAATCATCAGGCCGATAACCTTCGGATTTGACAAAATGCTGAGCACTCTCCGTGGCGGAAACACCTCGACAGTCACCCTAGAGGAGACCGCTGCTCGCCTGCTTGACGTACCCTTTCCGGATGACAGGTAGAACAAAGACACGCTGCAGCAGCGTGAATCAGAGATAGCGCACACCATGTGCCTGACACGGCCAATGACCCTCTATTCACGGATGCAGAAATCGCAGCAGTAGTTAGATATCTGACAAACCATAAGGCGGCAGGACTGGATCTCATAGAGGTCTCGGTACTGAAGGCCGCCTACAGGGCAATCCCCGGTCAGTTCATTAGGTTTTTCAATGGATACTTTCAGAGGGGCGTCTTTTTCTCTATCTGAAAGGAGGGCACGCTCATAGTCTTCGTGAAGGTAAGGGCAAGGACGTGAAGGAGCCCAAATCTTACAGGTCGATTTGTCTCCCCTCCGTAATAGCGAAACTCTTGCGAGAAGCTTCTTCTGAAGCGACTCAACCAGACGTCACTGTCGCCGGTGAAGACCTCGGCAGTTATACTTCACACCCGGAAAGTCGGCGGAGGACGCTGTCGAGCTGCGACGGATGGTCTCTGCGTCTGAACAGATATACGTCATCGCGCTGTACTTTGACATATCGGGCGCGTTTGACAAAGTCTTGTGGCTTCTCGTATTATTAGGATTTAGGAATAGGAACTACCCTCTTAACATCTTCAAAGTGCTAGTTAACTTCTTCCGCGATATGAAAATCTGTCTCTCTTACGGAGATATAACGGTCTCGAAGAAAGCCACCAGGAATTGCCCGCAGGGTTCGGTGTTAAGTCCAACTTGTTGGAACGTCATGTTTGACAGACTCCGTAGGATTCTGGAAGTTAGAGTATGGGATAAATTCTTCGCGTACGCGGATGATCTTTTCGTATATCAGTCAGCGATGATTCCTGCAAAGGAATAAAAATAAAAGCATAGGAAGTAGTCGACGAAATAGGGAAATGTTGTAGCTTTGCCAAATTTGAGCTTTCGTCGCGAAAGAACGAGGCAATTGTCCTCAAGAGCGACCTTGTCAAAAGGGACCCTATAGGCAGACGGGGAATAGCGCGTCATGATCGAAAACTAAAAGCGGTCAGGGCCGAAAAAGCTGACCTCGCGGCTAAGCCGCCGACCATCCGATTAGGAAATAATAAGATTCAATTTAAAAAATAAGTTAGGTACCTTGGCATCCACATAGATAGAGGAATGAGTGTTTCGACCCATTGCAGATATCTCAGCGAAAATGTCGGTTCGCTTTTTAATATGCTAGACAGGCAGGCGGGATGTAAATATGGCCTGCGTTTCGGGACGCTCTCGGCTATATACCGGGGCGCGTTCTAACAGACGGTGGCATACGCTGCCGCCGGGTGGACCGACCTGCACCAGCGGCGACCTGAAAGTCCTCAGGTCCCTGCAGCGACGAGTTCTCATTTCGGTGACCGCCGCGTATCGCACGGCATCGACTGAGTCGCTCTGTGTGGCTGCGCGCGCGGTTCCTGTCGACGTCCTTTTCGCGGAATCCCGGGCGCGATTCAAAGTTAGAAAAGAGACTGATGCCAAGGTAGGAGATAGGATTGTTCCCTACGCATGGAACCGAAAGCAGGCGTCAGGCCTCGTGAGGGTTGCGGCAACGCAGATGTGGCAGGAAAGATGGTCTTCTTCTGTCAAAGGTCACATCACACGTGCCTTCTTCTGCGATATCGAGGCTAGAGCTGTTGCGTCCTGGTTCAAACCCGACCACTACGTCACGCATATGATCACCTGACATGGAAACTTTCAAAGGCGCCTCGCGGATTTGGAACTCGCAGACGGTGGGATGCGTGCTTGCAGGGACGGCGTGGACACTGCGGCGCATCATCTCCTGCCAGCTTTTCGAACCGCCCCAGAGAGAAACTCTGCGGGAATTCGTTCCAGTCGGAGCCTGGGAAGGGCCGGCGGCAGCACCCTTCTTGGTGTCGTCTCCAGAGGCTTTCTCGGTTTTTGCCGACTTCTGCAAGGAGACCCTTTGGATAAAGGGAGATTGTTGGTTTCTGGAACAACTTGGCCGAGATATGTTGGAGATCTCGGTTATGGGAGTGTGGCCTCTTACGCTTCGTGAGTTCACCACACGCCCGGGTTGTTTAGGCGTTCTTAGCAGGGTTCCTAGGTAGGGTTTAGCTTTCAAACTAGGCAGGATCCCACCCGTTATGCAATTGATGGCGAGCAGGATCTTGTATCCTTGCATCCAGTCATATCCCATTTCATTTTGAACACCTAATTCTATTACCTGTCCAAAGTATCCATAGAGCCAATAGGGTTAGAGCGTGTGCCCGGGATCGGGACACAAATGGGCAAGCCTCCCCGTGGTCCCCGTGGGCGTGATACGTGTGCAGGCTGCGTGGGGTCTAGCGGTCTACCGCACACCCCGCGCGTGGTTGGAGGGTTAGGAGGCGCGTACGATCACGGCCGATCTGCCCATCCTACGAAGTACGCCCTCTTACATTTTTCCATTGCCCGCTTTCTTGCCAGTCATTGCCAGATTTGGCAGGTTCCAGGTTGGAAAGGTAGAATAGATTTTTGGTAGCGTATAGCTTAACGGCTGAGGTCGCATATCGTAGCACGTTACGCATGTCAGGACAAATACTAATCTCTCCTACAGGGAAGAGGGCTTCAATAATCCCCTTGACGATCGGGGGTCCAGCTCCTCCGTTACTGGAGGCGCCCAGGGACGGAACTTGTTTAGCACCATCCTACATGGGCGCCCCCACTAGTCCCTTTTGAGACCCAGGAGAAGCTCCCGTCTTTTAATCTCTTTCTGTCAGGCCACCTCCACAACCAACTCCCTCCGGGCATTCCTGTATACTAGGTAGGCCTCCTCCATAGGAGGAGACCCACCCCCATGCCGTCTACGACATCGTGAGAAGCGATGCCTAGCCGCGGTAGCGGCCCGACACAATAAAGCGATCTCAGCAATCCACCACGACGCCCCTTTCCGTGCTACAGGGTGACTCGGGGCATGGACGCCCCTCACTCATTCCTCACCACATTCAGGAGCTATTCCACTTTCCCTTCAATATCCATCTCTTTAACAAATTCAGTCTTCCACAACGCGTTTACAATAGCGGACCGAATAATGTCTCAGTTTATACCTGACACAGCGTACCTTTTATCGTTGACATGCTTCCCTCGTCGTTGCTCCTGTCGAAAACACTGGAGACGACCACCTAAATGAAAAGGTGGTCGTCGCGGTCTCCGCGTCCAGCACCCCCCAACTTTTGACCAAGCGAGCGGCAGGGGGAGTAGCCCAGTCCCCCTGCCGCTCGCCTGGTCAAAAGACGAGATCCACTACGGACACCCCTGCCATCGCACGCAGGTGCTACGNCCCTCATTAAGGAGGCAGAGCCCCATTCTAGCGGCCAAGTCTCGGACCAACTCGCTCCTTTTATCCTTTCGTTGGGACCCCCACTCCCCAAAACATGCGTTGAAGTCCCCGGTCACAATAACGGGGCCGGGGAGACATCTTCGCACAGCCACAGCTATTCCTTTCAATATTCTTTCCGCCTCTTCCAGGGCCATGCCGCCGGCCGGGGAAATATATACTCCCACAACCGCGACACGACCCCATCTGACCGCCACATATAACTTCCCTGTCTCCAAAACAAAACATGATGGGGAGAGGGCATCCATCCCCCTCTACGTGGTCTCGTGGCGGCCACAAGGACCCTCTCATTCTTGGAGCAGACCCAGTTAGGATCGCCTAACGGAACCCACAAAGGCTATGCAATAATTTCCAACCCACAACCACGCTCCGCCATGCGGTGCAAGAATAATTCTTGCGCACTACGGACGTGGTTGAGGTTGGCTTGCAATAGACGGGGAATCCTAATTGCCATTATTCATGTCAACTTCGGCGTCCTCCTCGTCAACCATTCCCTTTCTTCTTTTTTTCACATAAACCTCTGCCACAATTGAAGTGTCCAATTCCCTCTTTGTGCCAGTGGAGGACTTATAAAGCACCCCCTCCAGCCGTCCCTCCCGTGTCTTGATTCTCGGATCGGCAACAGCTCGTTCTCCCCAAGGGAGCTCCTCCTATTGTTTCCCCTCATTTGAGGGGGAGGAGGCGGTCCAGGACGCCGGCACTCCACCTTTTTTGTTGACAACGCATGCCGCACGGTGGTCCGTCGGATGCCCTAGGTCAGAGCAGACCGGGCAACACGGCGGTAGGTCACACAACCGCTCCACGTGCCCGTCCCCCCGCACCGGTAGCATCGACTCCTTCTATCAGCCGAGGCGGTGCACTGGACGCGTGCATGGCCCGCATGCAAGCATTTAAAACATTGCAGGGAGCGCTTCTCCAACAAGGAGATCGTCGCCTAGAGCCATCCCACCTTGATCCTGCCGGCCATCGCCACCTTGTTGGCAGCAGCGACAGGGCAGCGGACCCAGAGTGACCCCAATTCTCCCGGGCCCTTCTAAATGGCTTCTACCACAATGGCAGATCTGCGACAGTCCTCCGCCCTAGTCACCGCAGCGGCCAACTCCTCCACCGTGCAGGCCTCATTGAATCCAGCGATCCTTATCTCAGCCTGCTTATTGGGCCGGGTCACCCTCACATCATCCCTACCTTTGAATGCTTCAATAAGGCGGGCGGCAAACATGTCCCTCTTGGTCTCACCCCCAGGGACCGCAATCTCGTAATTGAGGGTCCCGGTAAGGGTCCTCTTAACTCTGAGGGCCTCTATGTCTAAAGAAGCCAGGTCTATCTTAGATCTCGCTTCACGAACCACACTCTCATAAGTTTCCGCTGAGCAGGTAAGGGTAACCGCCGCCGTCGCGGAAACCCTCCGCTTCTTTGGAGGCATAGGGGGCGTGGAGGAAATATTCCCATCACCGTTATGCCTCACGCACCCAGTCCCACCATCCACAGCAGCCGGACGTACCGGGGTCGGCGGAGTCCGCCTCCCTCTCCCCACAACCTCCGACCACCTTGGTGGAGGGGCTCTAGCCCCTACATCCCCCTTTCCCCCCCTCGAGGGAGCAGGAGGAAGGGGACCCCCTCCACCTAACTGGTCAGCGGGGCCTGGATCTTTGTTAATTCTTTTCCTTTTCTCCGTTCCCCTTCTCTCTTATTTTTCTCTTTCGATACCATTTCAGGTAGCGGCCCCAAGGCCCTTTTTCTCTCCCGCACAACAGGGGCAGGAGGCATGTTTCCCATATTTACATTCTTTTCCTGCGTCCCAGAGCTCCCTGAAGCTTAAGACGCCATCCGAAGTTTAGCCCTTAATGCTTCAAATTTATTTTCTATGTGGGAAATCAGCCTATGGAACAGACCCTCCAGGTTTTGTTCCCTTCTGGTATTTACCTCTTTCATCTCCCCCACCCTTGTGTGCTGGCTAGCCAACCGTTTCGGGAATGGAGAAATCTCCCACGTCATGCTCGATGAATTTGTAGAGGAGCCCAGCGGGGGTACTCCAACTACTTTTCTCCCTTTTCTTTGAGGCAGGAGCGACATGTCGTTTTATTATTCACCGCCGCCTCTTTCAATTCAGCCACCTTTTTCCTGAGGGCAACAACCTTTTTGTTTGCCCTAGCAAGCTCGTTCCTGAAAGATGTCACCTTCTCTGTTTGTCCTTCCACTTGAGCCCCGCCGTAAGCACGGCGGCTCAGTTCTTCCGTTATCACACGGACCACCGAGCATGCATGTCTCAATGCCTTAGCTAATGTACCTTTAAGGCCCCGCGATGTTGTGGACACTCTCTCCACCCCCTCCAGCGCGTCAGAAACCGACGCCATTAATTCCGCTGTCGGTACATAACTAATAGTTCCTTTTCCGCGATTGGGGAAGGCGCCTGCAGCCGCGGTGAGTCTTCCCACAACCTCCTCAGCCAGGCGGAAATCCAGATCGCTCTGTTGAGCTTCCAAGTATTCTCGCCTGGATTCGGCTATAGACAGCCCAACGATCTTACCTAGTTTTGGTTATTGCCCCGTCCCCTCCGCTTCTCCGTCCCATTCTCCATAGCTTTTTTAGATTCCGCAGCCGGCTCCCACGTTGAGGCAGTCGACGCCATTGACCGTCCAATGCTGTCTGATGTGTACATTTCTTCGTCAGACGGTTCTCACTCCAACCTTCGAAGTATCACTTGCGACTTCGTCGGCGATACCCGCGGGTGGTGTGGCTTCTCATCGTCTCTTTCCATGCTGGCGGTGATCGGCGTCGATGATCTATTTATCACACCAAGCTTAGCCAGCCTCGGCCACGGTTTATATGGAGTCTGGAACCCTTCCACCAACCCACCATCTCGATCACCCGTCCCACTCATCGGTAATCCAGCCGATATGTCCCCGTCGCTTGTTACAACGGCAACAATTGGAGGGCCCGAGACGGGACATCCCTCCTCTCTGGGGTTGACGGCATTCTCCGCTCCCTCCAACTCCCTCCCAGATTCCTCCCTGTAAGTGTTAAGTGTTTCTGCCATGATTGATGAAAAGTATGTATCGTGTTCGTCTTCATGGGACCCCCATCATCGGTGGGGGCACTTCCCTCGGTCAGTGAGTGTTCTAGGTAAGAGTGAGGAAGCCGAGAAGCGGTTTATCAGGTAGCCAATCCTATTCTCACTAAATGACTTCACAGAAAAATGTTACGTTATAGGCCCACGCCATGAATGATGTTAACCCTTTCGTTACGGCAGTCCATGCCGTTGGAGTGACGCCACTGAACAGGGCACCGCGCCGCGAAGTGTGCACGAAGTATTGCACGTCGGTAGTCTTCGATGTTCGCACTTAGGTCTTTCAACACCACTTTGGGATTTTCTTATATTTACGAGGGCAGTCCGATAAGTATTTAGCCTGCAAAAGAAAAACGAAAATTTTGGAAAAGTGGCGATATATTTATCAACATAGTTTTCTTTTAGCTCAATATACTTGATCCAGCGATGCTCCAACTTCTTTAACCTATCTGAAAAATACGTTTTCTCGAAGTCTGCGAAGTAGGCCTCCGTGGCGGCAATGACCTCCTCATTCGACTCAAATTTCTGCCCGGCGAGTGACTTTTTCGAGTTTGGAAACAAAAAAAAGTCGCACGGGGCCAAATCTGGAGAATACGGTGGATGGGGCAGCAGTTCGTAGTCTAATTCGATCAATTTGGCCGTGGCGACGGCGGAAGTGTGATTCGGTGCGTTGTCATGGTAGAAGAGTTACACCATGCTTCCACACGCGGTCAAAACAAAACTACGAGTCCGATTCTGCTGAAATTTTGACAGTAGCCGTCTACGAGAATGTACTACACGATAGTAAATCTCTCTTGCGATAGTGGCGCCATCGGGCGGTGAGGCTAAGTACTTATGGGACTGCCTTCGTATATTATTTTAAGAGCTAGGTAACAACTTTTTCGTCGTATTATATGAAAAACATGAAAATGTGTATATGAGTATTCAGTTATTTACATATTTACAAATTTTCGGGGTTGCGCGCTTACGCCGATTATAGTTGGCATCCGTACATACAGGTCGTCGCGCGGACGCCGATTAAAATCGGCACACATACATACAGCTCGTCGCGTGGGTGCCGACTGTAGTTGGCACCCGTAGAGAAAGAGTTAAATGTTTAACGTCACTCCTATCGAGTGGGCGCATACTGATCCGATCGGCCGCTTACCCAAACCTCAGGCTAGACGTTGCCGGATTTGTCCTACCGGACTTCGGGTATGAGGAAATACTGGCTAGATAATTCTCCATACATGCGCCCGACACGACGGCTTCAACCCCCGCATTGGCTCCAGACGGCACATGGGGAGCGATATCCTCACGTTAAACGTGCGGTTTTCTGGGACCTTGGCCAGGACAAACCTGGACTTACAGTTACCCGTAGTACGCCAGGACAAACTTGGACTTACAGTTACCCTTAGTACGCCGCAGAGGTCAGGTACCAACATCACCCATAAGTTCCGGCTATCCTTCGCCCATGGTTTAGCCGCAAGCGACTGCACCATGAGCAGGGGAACGAGAAGGCTACTACTCCAACTCGCCTAATCTACGGGAAATATCCACCGCAGCACGACCGCACTCCATTCAATCATCTTTTTAAACACCTCAGTAGGTCACGGCCTACCTGGAAGGGCACTCTTTGTAAGGCCTCTTCTCTGCCTTTGGTATTACCACTAGAGGCGTTCCCAAAGCCAGGGAGTCATTGGGTCATAAGCGCCACTACCACGTCAAGGTAGCACCAACGATGTAGCTATAATATTCACCTAAATGGAGCTCCAATATTTTATATTTTCTTATATTTTCATATTAGCTGTGGACTTTATAATAATACTTTTAAATTATTTAATATATGAATCATTAGAACATCCATTTTTATTCTTTCATTAACAACTGGTTTTCTAGATTATGTTCTTCCCTGAGGTCAATTATCTTTTTGAGGTGCTACTGTTATCACTAATTTAATTTCTACAATTCCCTATACTGGAATCCTTATTGTCCAATGGATTTGAGGTGGATTTTCTATTAATACCGCTGCTTTAAATCGAATTTTCTTTTATTTTATTTTACCATTCTTAATTATATTAATAGTTTTTATTCAATTATATTTCCTTCACTTAACAGGTTCGATAAATCCTATTGAAACAGACAGAAATCATTATAAAATTCCATTCAATATTTACTTTATTTTAAAAGAAATATTTAGATTAAACTTATTTATATTTTTATTTTGTATTTTAATTCTTCAATATCCTTATCATTTCGAAAATCCTGACAATTCTTTCCTGCTAACCCAATATCTACTCCGCCTCATATCCAAACAGAATGATATTTCCTTATTTCTTACGCCATTTTTTGTAGAATTACAAACAAATTAGGAGGTGTAATTGCTTTAATTATGTCTATTTTTATTTTTTATTTAATAATATTATTTAAATCTATAAAAATAAATTCATGTCAATTTTACTTAATATTAGGGGGACCTGAAAGTAATGTCGTTTTTGCCCATGTCAATATTTGTTTATCATTTATCAGCTCATTGTGTACTTCAAAGTCGTGCCAAAGACATTTTAAGGTTAAAGTGACTTGTTTACTTGTAAGTAATTAAATTTTTAAATTTCTTTTTGCAGTTTTGGGCAACCAAATACCAGAAGAGGTACATATCCGGCATTGTATACTTTTTAAGTTTCACAAAGGTAGTAAGGTAACAATTGCTACCAAAAACATTTGCGATGTTTATTCAAGTGCATTAGACGTTCATAAATGCCAAAGTTGGTTTATTAAGTACAGATCCGGTAATTTTGATCTTTCCGACTCGTATCGATTAGGAAGACTAACAACTTAAGACAATGACGTGTTAAGGGCGGAAGTGGAAGCAAATACGTATCAGACAATCGAGGAACTGTCAAACACTCTTAACCAATCTTAGTCGACCATTCAAGAACATTTGCAGCAGATTGATAAAGTAAGTAGAGCAAGTGTTTGGATTCTACATAATCTGTCCAAAGAAAACAAAACTAACCGATCCACCACATGCAACTTATTGCTTCAACGGCACAATGCAGGAGCGTTTTTTGATCGCTTGACCACTGGAGACGAAAAATGGATCCTGTATGATAATCCCAAACGCAAAAGGCAGTGGCTTTCTCTGAATAGATCCACAAAGTACTACTATGCCAGGTTTACATCCCAAAAAGGGGCTTTTATGTGTTTGGTGGAGTATTCGCGGATTCGTTCATTTTGAAGTGCTGAAACCTAGACAAAATGTAAATTCAGACCTTTACTGTGAACAATTGGATCGAGTAAATCAATCTTTAATTAAAAGAGTCCAGTAATTTTCAACAGAAAAGGCGTTATTCTACAACACAATAATGCAAGATCGCATTGCGTAAGACAGACCATGGAAAAAATTAATGAATTTGGGTGGGAGGTACTGCCTCACACACCATATTCGACCAACATTGCACCATCGGATTTCCATTTATTCTGATCCTTACAACACTTTCTATGCGACAAAAAATTTAAAAATTTGGATGATATCCAAAATGCCCTCTCCAGATATTTTGCTAAAAAATCAATTGATATTTATCCATCCGGCATTGAAAATTGCGTACTAGATCGCAAAAGGTTGTTGATAACGAGGGTGATTACAATATTGATTAAAAATAAAAAATTGTTTAAAATTTATTTGTTTGAATTTAATATAAAGAAACGACATAACTTTCCGGTCCCCCTAATAAATCAATTTCTACGAAGATTGTCCAGAAATAAGGTTCCCATCAATTTTACAAATACGAGATCTGTTCAAAAAGTATCGCGAATTTTGTGTTTTTTTCAAAAATTATTTATTTATTCATGAATATCTATTTTGTCTCCTTTAAAGTAATCCCCATAAGATATTATACACTTGTGCCAACCAATCCTTGATGCACTTCAAAAAATCATTTTTTGTGATCTTGTTCAGCTCCTCCTTCGATGCCGTAATTATCTCCTCAATCGTAGCGTAGCGTCGTCCTTTCATATGCCTCTTCAGTTTCGGGAATAAAAAAAAATCACAGGGGGCCAGGTCTGGGGAATACGGTGGCTGCGGCATCATTAGTGTATTGTTTTTGGCCAAAAAATTGCGCACAAGCAACGATGTGTGAGCAGGGGCCTTAGTACGAATTTCGCGGCGATTTGTCTCATGCCCAAATCATTAGTAAAAAACGAATGGCACGAGCCAATCGATATGTTTAGGTCCTCAGCAACTTCTCTAACGGTGATTCGACGATTGGCCAATACTATTTTCTTCACTTCATCAATGTTTTCGTCTGTTGTTGACGTGCTCGGGCGTCCGGCACGCTCTTCGTCGTTCACATTTTCTCGGCCGTCTGAGAACATTTTGTACCACCGATAAACGTTGCTTCGGTCCAAGGTAGCTTCACCATATGCTACAGTCAACATTCGGAATGCATCCGCGCACTTAATTTTGTTTTTCACACAAAATTTGATACAGATTCTTCGATCCATTTTTTGAAATAGGCAAAAATCGAAAACGAGCCAAAACACGTCCAAGCAAAACAGCTGTCAAAGATAAACTGAATATTCAAAATGGCCGAACTTGTCGGCATAAGTGAGGGACATGAGTACCAACATAACGTCACAAAAAAATCGAAAATCGAATGTACGTAACCCGCGGAAATTCAAAATTCTCGATATTTTTTGAACAGACCTCGTATACAACATTGTTTATTCTCAAAGAAATTTATATCGTTGGAAAGATGAAACTTTGCTCTATTTTTCTATATAATCGCCATCTTTTTCTACGTATTTTTGTAGACGGTGCTCCAATTTCTGTATCCCAATGTCGTAGAATTCCGTCGCCAACCCGTTGAGGAAGCGTTTCACATCTTCTTTGACTTCATCGTCGCTCCGGAAGCGTTGGCTACCCAAGTGTTCCTTTAACTTGGGGAACAAGTGATAATCATTAAGCGCAATGTCCGGACTGTAAGGTGGGTGGAGCATGACAGTCCACCCTATGTGTGTCAAAAGTTCCTGTGTTTGACGGGAGACGTGAAGTCTTGCGTTGCCGTGAAGCAGCGTTACTCCGGCTGTCAGTCGTCCTCGCCGGCGGTTCTGAATAGCTCACCTGAGTTTTCTCAGTGTTGCACGGAGCGACGATGAAGTCAAAGAAGAGGTGAAACGTTTCCTCAACGGGTTGACGGCGGAGTTCTACGACATTGGGATACAGAAATTGGAGCACCGTCTACAAAAATGCTTAGAAAGAGATCACGATTATGTAGAAAAATAGAGCACAGTTTCATCTTTCCAACGATGTAAATTTCTATGAGAATAAACAATGTTGTCTATTTGTAAAATTGATGGGAACCTTATTTTTGGGTCAACCCTCGTATATTGATTTTATATCACCTCCTTTATTATTCTTACATGACTCCGAGATCAAACTATTAAAACTCCTTTTATTCGTCTAACTCAGATTTTTTCACTTATATATTTTCTATTTTTTTTAATACTCCTTTTTTAACTTTGAGACAAATTAATTTTTTAAATTTAAGTTTATTAACTTATATAAGTTTATGTTTTGAAAATAACATAATAAAGAAATCTTAAATTTTCCATAAACTAATTTTTTTAAATTATAAACATTCTTTTAATTACCATAAAATAAATTAAATAATTTAACACTACTGGCAAAGTTACCTTTCAACATAAATATATATCTTTATCGTAACTTATTCGAGGTAAAATTCCTCGTATAAAAATATTACAAAATTTAAAATAATAAATTTT
>NW_014559719.1:23858-26681 GCF_001313825.1 Dinoponera quadriceps
TTACTATCCCAAAAGTTCCTATATATATATAAACTATAAATATTTACAAAAAGATAATTACAACATACTCTTTCAAAAAATCAACGAAAATAATCCTCCAAAATATTTTACATTAAATCCTGATACTAATTCTCATTCCCCCTCAATTAAATCTATTAGTCTTTGATTTAATTCTCTTAAAATCCTAATAAAAAATAAACAATTACTAATGGAATAATTATTTATAAATTAATAAATTATTCTGTCATTTTACTAAATCTATTAAAGAAATAGCTCTCTCTTAAAATAATCTGAACTGATAAAATTATAATAAATCTCACTTCATATGACAAAATCTGTGTTACTGAACGTATACACTCTAATATTGAATAAATAAAGTTTCAAACTTATCCTATTAACAAAACTAGATGTCTTTTTAATCTCAATACTAAAATTACTATCAAAATTAAATAGTTGAAAAAATAAGTATTAGTAAGAAATGGATACATTGTTTATAAAACTTTAAATATAAAAATTATAAAAATTGGTACTAAATAAATAAAAATTTGTATTTTATCCAAAATAAATAAGTCTTAACTAAATAATTTCACCCGCATCTCTAAATGGCCCGTATGGAGTTAGAATCCCCCCATCGGGCGCCTCCCCAGGTGGCGGTTCAGGGAAGGTTCGCCGGCTTTGCCGAAGGGTATCAGGGAAATAAAATACCCGGGGTGGACATAAAACTACCAACCAAGCAATGGAAATAACTTTAACGGAAAAAAGTACCCCAGGTGGTATACCGAGCAATTCGGAAAATCCACCCTCGAAAGAGGCAGGCCCCACGGATTCTACAGGGGGCCAACCATTGCCTGTCCAAGATGATCGAACTAAATCCTATCTACTATTTAGAGAGTTTCATCGTCAACGCTGCCACTCTGTTGGTGATAAACCATCTTCACCAACAAAATCTTCATCACAAGGATCAAACATCTCCCAGGGAGAGTGTCAAGTATCATCGCCGAAAGAAGAGCGAAATCATAAATAAATGCCATGGGAAAACCAAAACAAAAAACGATCACGTACCAGTCCTAATGATACGAATCGGAAGCAAACAAAACTAGATACCTACTGGTTGAAAACTTCAATACCAACTTCTAATAGATTCGAAGTACTCACCCAAGACGAGAGTAATCAGATTGATAATAACAATAATCGAGGGAAAAAGATGCCTAAACCACTTTCGATATTTGTAGCAGATGTTAACAACATACAGCCTCTCATACAACTATTAGAGAAAATAGCAAGTAACAATTATGAAATAAAAATTCTCAGTAATGCGCAAGTCAAAATTCTGCCTAAAACACCTGAAACATACTCAATAGTAGTGAAAGAGCTTAAAAGTAAAAAAACTGAATTCCACACATATGGACTTAAACAAGAGAGACACTTCAGAGTTGCCTTAAAGAACATGCATCCGACTATACACACAGATGACCTCAAAGATAGTATAAATGCCCATGGGCACTGAGTAACTAGCATCTGGAATATCAAGCAAAGAGGTACGAAAAAGCCGATTCCTATGTTTTACATAGAGATTAAACCAAACTACAACAACAAAGAGATATACAATATCAAATATCTCTTGCAATGCAAAATCAGCTTCGAATCGCCTCACCCAAAACGAGAAATACCACAATGTGCAAACTGCCAAAGATATGGACATACTCGGAGCCTTTGTAATCGCAAATCAAGATGCGTCAAATGTGCTGGAGATCATTTAACCTCCAGGTACCCACGTAAGAATAGTTCAACCGAAGTCAAATGCGTTCTCTGTAAAGGGAATCACCCCGCTAATTATAAAGGATGCACTATCTACAAGGAGCTACAAAAAAGTACCTTTCCAACTCTAAGGAAGAAAATACTTCAAGTCAAATCATTCACAAACACATTAAATTCAAACCCACAAACGATTGATCAACCAACGATCGGAAAACAAACAAAAGAAATTATCCCTGGTGTCTCCTGCGCTCAAATTGTTTGTAAATCTCAGCCAGCCAAAACTCATTGTGAAAATGTTGTGATTAGTCAAGCAACACAAAACAATAATGATATTCTTCACCTAAAGCTTATGATGAAGGACTTAATGGAGAAAATGAACTCCATGTTTAGCCTTCTAGCAACTCTAGTTGCTAAAATGCCATAATGGATCGCAAAATAAAAATAGCAGTCTGGAACGCAAACGGACTACTACAACAATTGCAGGAATTAAAACTCTTCCTCACTCATCATAATATTGATATTATGCTTATCTCCGAAACACATTTTACGGAAAAAAATTATCTACGTATCCCAAATTACATCATTTATCATACAATACATCCGGATGGAACTGCCCATGGTGGCTATGCCATTATCATCAAGACGAAAATAAAGCATTACGTAACTAAAAAATTTCAGCAAGAGGTAAAGTTCACAAACTGCGTCATTGAGAACCGGGCCGGAGAAATTACGATTTCGGCAATTTAAAGCCCTCCGAAATATAATATTCAAAAAGAAGCGTACATAGACTTTTTCAATACTCGGCAAACGTTTTTTAGCAGCTGGCGATTATAACGCCAAACACACTCTGTGGGGCTCTAGATTAACCGAAGTTAAAGGGTGTAATCTAGCCAAAGCCATGGAAGCTCTTTCGCTTGATTTCATATCAACAGGAGAATCCACATATTGGCCTTCTGATCCATTAAAAATCTCGGATCCTATTGACTTCGGTGTTATTAAAGGCCTATCAAAGAAAACTATCGAGGTTAAATCATTACTGGAACTATCATCCGACCATTCGCCTGT
>NW_014559720.1:0-524 GCF_001313825.1 Dinoponera quadriceps
ATGGTATAATATTAGTTCTTATTTCTTGGCGTTAACAATAACGAAAATACCTGAACAGGTTAGTCCTCGGTAAATTATATATCCTTGGTATTATATTTTCATTATTATGTCATATTCTTCAGAAGAAAGAGAAACAGTTCTAAAACAGAAAAAAGTTACAGGGAGTCAAATTTGGTGAATACGGCGCACGTTCATACCTAGAAACNTATTTAGCCGTATAATGTATCAAAGCAAACGGTCAAAAATGTATCGCCCGTAACACAAAATAATGGAAAAATTATTTAAAAAATTACAAATTGAGATCTACATTGTATTCAAAAGTATTGTATTTAAAAGTGACATTAAAAGTTTGGCAGTAATCAATTCCTGTATCAGAGGTTATTTTGTTTTAAAGAAGATTATAAGGTGAAATGTATTTGACAAGATTTCATTGAAACGTACACTGCATATATGTTGAAATATTATCTAATTCATCACTCGTATTGGGTGAGTGCAAAAGTTCGTGCGGAGGTGCAATAGATGGC
>NW_014559721.1:0-1069 GCF_001313825.1 Dinoponera quadriceps
GCGTAGTGTATTACGAGCTATTAAAACCAACTGAAACAATCACAAGCGAACGGTATCGATTGATGCGTTTGAGTCGAGCATTGAAAGACAAGCGGCCGCACTACGCCGAGAGACACGAGAAAGTGATTTTGCAGCATGACTCGACCCCATGTTGCAAAAGTGGTCAAGACATACTTGGAAACGTTGAAATGAGAAATCCTTCCCCACTCGCCGTACTCTCCAGACGTTGCACCTTCGGATTATCACTTGTTCCGATCAATGGCACACGGCCTGGCTGACCAACACTTCCAGTCTTATGAAGGTGTCGGAAAATGGATAGATTCGTGGATTACCTCAAAAGATGACCAGTTTTTTTCGACGCGGAATTCGTGCATTGCCCAAAAGATGGGAAAAAGTAGTGGCCAGTGATGAACAATACTTTGAGTCATAACCTTATCTCCATTTTTTTTACAATAAAGCCTCAAATTAAAAAAAAACGGCGAGAGCAAAGTTGTACACCTAATACTTGCATTGTATTCTCCTTTGTTAAAATGAAATATTAAAATTCATGTGACACAACATTACTTTCAACAATTAAAAAAACATTTGACACTTTTTCAAGAAGTAAGCAAGATTCAAGCATCTCGAACTTTGTCAAACGTTATCGAAATTTAAATCTAAGAAAAGATTTTAAAATATAAAATCACTATTTTTAAATGACCTCTACTGCTTTTAATTTCGTTCAAGTTTGGTTATTTTTACTTACCAAATACGATGTTCTGGATAAAATAAAAAAATTTTTATCACTTTTAAATATGTTACGAGTAAAAGAAAAATCTGAGAACATTCATAACTTTTTTATATAAGAAATTGAAATTTCTCTACATGTTTTACTACTATCTTCTAATTATCAAAGGTTAAAGAAAAATGAATATTTCGACTTTAATTGCTCATAACTTTATTAAAAATCATCGTAGAAATTCGGAAAAAAGATTTTTATTGTTGAATTTTTATTATATTAATCGGTTTAAATGCTGATTTTTTTTATATATTCATGCACAAGTTAGAAATATATAATATATAGTAAAAA
>NW_014559722.1:0-222 GCF_001313825.1 Dinoponera quadriceps
TCGTGGTTCGTCGAGCAACTCGAAGAGTTAGCGCACCGCGTAAAATTATTCTTGGCAGCAAATGTCCGCATGGAAACTTTATCAAGCGAACAGTTGGAAACATTTAATAGCGCAACGCACTGTCACGTGTGCGAGAAAGAGATCGAGAAAGAGGATACACGCGTACGCGATCATTGCCATCTCACCGGACGGTACGGAAGTCCCGCGCATTCAAAGTGCAAT
>NW_014559722.1:493-747 GCF_001313825.1 Dinoponera quadriceps
ATTTCGATTTATTGACGCGAAAGGGTGTTTTTCCATATGAATATCTTGATTGCGCGGACAAGCTACAGGACCTGTGTTTACCACCGCGAGAATCGTTTTATAGTTCGTTGACGGGTAATACGGTATCAGAGAGCGATTACGCGCACGCTGCAAACGTCTGGCAACGATTCTCTATTGAAACCTTAGGTGAATACAGCGATTTATATCTGAAGACTGATGTCTTATTATTAGCCGATATTTTTGAAAATTTCCGG